>NW_027180380.1:0-259677 GCF_040956055.1 Brachionichthys hirsutus | reverse complement strand
CTGTGTGCATCTGAATAAACAGCTGAATGATAATCTTGACCGATTAAAGCAAGCAGGGAGCTAGCAGCTCCACACACACCCCAGCCACAGCCACACCCGGTTATAATTTTAGCAAAAGCTGAAGACACAGTCGGTTTTTAGTCTCCAAATAACGCCAAACCTAATTATTTTAATTACATTTCACGTAAACAGCATTAATAAGATATAATTCTTACCTTTTAACCAATAGAATCAGTGATGAAGTACTGACTGGCAGAGTTTTCAAAGATACATCCAAACGAATGCAAATGTGAAGTCCTCTGGAGGGGCTGGCACTCAGGCCAGTGGCTTTTATGAAGCCATGGCAAAAAAAATCACATGATGGATTTTGGCCAATCAGAGTTAAGTTTGACAGCCGTAACTTGAATCTTGTTTTTTTTTTTTTTTTTTTTCAAATGTGCACCTGCAGTGTCTCAAGTGTCAAGAGATCCTCAGTGCAAGAATATCCCCACGCCCCCCCCACACACACCCACACACCCACACACCCCACGCCCCCCCCCCCACACACACACACACCCCACGCCCCCCCCCACACACACACACCCACACACCCCACGCCCCCCCCCACACACACCCCCCACACACACACCCCACGCCCCACGCCCCCCCCCCCACACCCCACACACACACACACCCCACGCCCCCCCCCCACACACACACACCCCACGCCCCCCCCCCCACACACACCCCCACACACCCCACGCCCCCCCCCACACACCCCCACACACACACACACCCCACGCCCCCCCCACACACCCCCCACACACACACACCCCACGCCCCCCCCCCACACCCCCCCCCACACACACACGCCCCCCCCCCACACACACACACACCCCCCCCCCCCACACACCCCCCACACACACACACCCCACGCCCCCCCCCACACACCCCCCCACACACACACACCCCACACACCCCCCCCACACACACACCCCACGCCCCCCCCCCCACAGGTTACTCATTCAAAACACAGCATAGTTGACTTCAAAATCACTTTGAGCAGAGCTCACCACATTAATATATTTAGACATGGTTCAATCGATGAGGGACACATATTATGCTAATCCAATACTGTATACCAAACTGGTGATTTTTTTTGTGATTCTGCCATGTTAGCATTAGCCTGTGTGCATCTGAATAAACAGCTGAATGATAATCTTGACCGATTAAAGCAAGCAGGGAGCTAGCAGCTCCACACACACCCCAGCCACAGCCACACCCGGTTATAATTTTAGCAAAAGCTGAAGACACAGTCGGTTTTTAGTCTCCAAATAACGCCAAACCTAATTATTTTAATTACATTTCACGTAAACAGCATTAATAAGATATAATTCTTACCTTTTAACCAATAGAATCAGTGATGAAGTACTGACTGGCAGAGTTTTCAAAGATACATCCAAACGAATGCAAATGTGAAGTCCTCTGGAGGGCTGGCACTCAGGCCAGTGGCTTTTATGAAGCCATGGCAAAAAAAATCACATGATGGATTTTGGCCAATCAGAGTTAAGTTTGACAGCCGTAACTTGAATCTTGTTTTTTTTTTTTTTTTTTTTCAAATGTGCACCTGCAGTGTCTCAAGTGTCAAGAGATCCTCAGTGCAAGAATATCTCCATATATGGAGCTTCTTATGTTCCACAGTAAAACGATAGCATAACAATACAATAAATTACAAATCCTAATTAATAAGTATTGACAAATGTGTAACTCTTTTTAGGATAATGTTGTTAAAACTGTTGGTATTATGGGTTGATCTGGAACAGGTGATGATGATGAATATATGTATTAGATGGAGTGTTAGAGCAGTACAATGACAGTCAAACAGTAGCATGTGTTACAGTACAAATGTCTAAGAGGAGCATTTCTAAAAAGCCCTTGCGGTCTTGTTTCCATTGAAAGTCCTTCGTACATAAATCATCCACAATTAACAATACAAATTTAACAATACAAATAAAAATAAAACCAATATTCAATATCTCAATTGATGCAAAGTAACATTTAGAAAAATAAAATGATTTTACACCACCGATGCAAACTAACAATTAATATAAAATAAATTACACCACTGATGCATAATGACCATGAATGGCAATAGTTTACATAAATTACAATAAATTACCAAGGCACTTAATTTGTGCAACGTAGGTGGACAAAAAGGGGGGTGGGGGGGGTTGATCCGGAGAGAATCGTGATGACTATCTCCATTTCTGTCCCCCTAAAAGGTGTATTTTTAGGGCAAAAAAAAAAACATATCATGGCCACGCACCCAGACACACAGGAAGGCGGCCATATTGGATTGAATTTTAAAAACTGCTGAGTCAGCGTTTGCACACACACACACACTCCAATCCAAACCAAATTTTAAACACTTATTGACCCTTCCTACCTGAACATTTTAAAAGTGAAACTTTGACAATTAGCCTTACAGCGCCCCCTAGAGAACGATAACAAAAATCGAATGGGAATTAAAAAAATACTTTGCCAGAAATGATTGAAACTTACCAGAAAAGTCCCTCATGTGGTCCCGATCAAAAACACAATCGTAACCACGTTGTTGGTTTTACGGTGTTGCCGTGGCGATGGCAACCCCTCCTATGGGGAGGGGTCTGACGCCAACTTTGTCGGACAGCCACGAAATTCGGTACAGACATGCGTCATGTCAGGGCAAAAAAAAAAAGTATTGTGGCCACGCCCCCAGACACACAGGAAGGCGGCCATATTGGATTGAAACTCCTGATGGCAGATAATCCAAATAACGATTTGACTAAACTGTAAGCTACTAATGCAGCTCAAATCTAAACACTTGCGAAGCACTCAGGACAAAAGCGGCGTGCGTCGGCGGGTCAGCTCAACGGCCTGTCGGCCGGCGAGGGCCTACAACGCCGCTTGCGGCTTTAATTCTTCTTTATTCTTTATTCTTCTTTATTCTTCTTTGTTCTGCTGTTTAAACGGCAATTTGACCCCCTGAACATGCTCGAAAACTCACCAAACTTTGAACCAAGCTCAGAACCGGCGAAAAATTAATTATTTTATGTGTTTTAAAATTGGGCATGAAAAAGTGGCGCGCTAGCGCCACCTACAAAAATCACAATGCATTGTGCCTATGGGGGGTCCGACGCCAACTTTGTCGGACAGCCACGAAATTCGGTACACACATGCGTCAAGTCAAGGCAAAAAAAAAAAAGTATTATGGCCACGCCCCCAGACACACAGGAAGGCGGCCATATTGGATATAATTTTAAAAACTGCAGAGTCAGCGTTTGCACACACACACAATCCAATCCAAACCAGATTTTAAACACTTATTGACCCTTCCTACCTGGACATTTTAAAAGTGAAACTTTGACAATCAGCCTTACAGCGCCCCCTAGAGAACGATAACAAAACTTGAATGGGAATTAAAAAAATACTTTGCCAGAAATGATTGAAACTTACCAGAAAAGTCCCTCATGTGGTCCCGATCAAAAAACACAATCGTAACCACGTTGTTGTTTTTACGGTGTTGCCGTGGCGATGGCAACCCCTCCTATGGGGAGGGGTCCGACGCCAACTTTGTCGGACAGCCACGAAATTCGGTACAGACATGCGTCATGTCAGGGCAAAAAAAAAAAGTATTATGGCCACGCCCCCAGACACACAGGAAGGCGACCATATTGGATTGAAACTCCTGATGGCAGTTGCCATATAATCCAAATAACGATTTGACTAAACTGTGAGCTACTCATGCAGCTCAAATCTAAACACTTGCGAAGCACTCAGGACAAAAGCGGCGTGCGTCGGCGGGTCAGCTCAACGGCCTGTCGGCCGGCGAGGGCCTACAACGCCGCTTGCGGCTTTAATTCTTTTTCTTTTTCTTTTTCTTTTTCTTTTTCTTTTTCTTTTTCTTTGTTCTGCTGTTTAAACGGCAATTTGACCCCCTGAACATGCTCGAAAACTCACCAAACTTTGAACCAAGCTCAGAACCGGCGAAAAATTAATTATTTTATGTGTTTTAAAATTGGGCATGAAAAAGTGGCGCGCTAGCGCCACCTACAAAAATCACAATGCATTGTGCCTATGGGGGGTCCGACGCCAACTTTGTCGGACAGCCACGAAATTCGGTACACACATGCGTCAAGTCAGGGCAAAAAAAAAAAAGTATTATGGCCACGCCCCCAGACACACAGGAAGGCGGCCATATTGGATATAATTTTAAAAACTGATGAGTCAGCGTTTGCACACACACACACTCCAGTCCAAACCAAATTTTAAACACTTATTGACCCTTCCTACCTGGACACTTTAAAAGGGAAACTTTGACAATCAGCCTTACAGCGCCCCCTAGAGAACGATAACAAAAATTGAATGGGAATTAAAAAAATACTTTGCCAGAAATGATTGAAACTTACCAGAAAAGTCCCTCACGTGGTCCCGATCAAAAAACACAATTGTAACCACGTTGTTGTTTTTACGGTGTTGCCGTGGCGATGGCAACCCCTCCTATGGGGAGGGGTCCGACGCCAACTTTGTCGGACAGCCACGAAATTCGGTACAGACGTGCGTCATGTCAGGGCAAAAAAAAAAAGTATTGTGGCCACGCCCCCAGACACACAGGAAGGCGGCCATATTGGATTGAAACTCCTGATGGCAGATGGCCATATAATCCAAATAACGATTTGACTAAACTGTGAGCTACTCATGCAGCTCAAATCTAAACACTTGCGAAGCACTCAGGACAAAAGCGGCGTGCGTCGGCGGGTCAGCTCAACGGCCTGTCGGCGGGCGAGGGCCTACAACGCCGCTTGCGGCTTTAATTCTTTTTCTTTTTCTTTTTCTTTTTCTTTTTCTTTTTCTTTGTTCTGCTGTTTAAACGGCAATTTGACCCCCTGAACATGCTCGAAAACTCACCAAACTTTGAACCAAGCTCAGAACCGGCGAAAAATTAATTATTTTATGTGTTTTAAAATTGGGCATGAAAAAGTGGCGCGCTAGCGCCACCTACAAAAATCACAATGCATTGTGCCTATGGGGGGTCCGACGCCAACTTTGTCGGACAGCCACGAAATTCGGTACACACATGCGTCAAGTCAGGGCAAAAAAAAAAAAGTATTATGGCCACGCCCCCAGACACACAGGAAGGCGGCCATATTGGATATAATTTTAAAAACTGATGAGTCAGCGTTTGCACACACACACACTCCAGTCCAAACCAAATTTTAAACACTTATTGACCCTTCCTACCTGGACACTTTAAAAGGGAAACTTTGACAATCAGCCTTACAGCGCCCCCTAGAGAACGATAACAAAAATTGAATGGGAATTAAAAAAATACTTTGCCAGAAATGATTGAAACTTACCAGAAAAGTCCCTCACGTGGTCCCGATCAAAAAACACAATTGTAACCACGTTGTTGTTTTTACGGTGTTGCCGTGGCGATGGCAACCCCTCCTATGGGGAGGGGTCCGACGCCAACTTTGTCGGACAGCCACGAAATTCGGTACAGACGTGCGTCATGTCAGGGCAAAAAAAAAAAGTATTGTGGCCACGCCCCCAGACACACAGGAAGGCGGCCATATTGGATTGAAACTCCTGATGGCAGATGGCCATATAATCCAAATAACGATTTGACTAAACTGTGAGCTACTCATGCAGCTCAAATCTAAACACTTGCGAAGCACTCAGGACAAAAGCGGCGTGCGTCGGCGGGTCAGCTCAACGGCCTGTCGGCGGGCGAGGGCCTACAACGCCGCTTGCGGCTTTAATTTCTTTCTTCTTTTCTTACTCTGTCTCATCCAGAGCTCTAAAATCCATGGCTTACCAACAAGAGGCTCTCCTCCTCCTTGGCTGGTTAGTATCCATAGCAATAAAATAAATGTAGCTGTGGCTATACAGCATTGTCTTGGATTGCTATTCACTGTTGAATAGATCTTTGATGATGCTACATAATTACATCAGGACTGCATGACTGTCGTTTACGGCCAGGAAAAGATGTCTTCGGGTGGTGTCCAACTTTCACTGCCCGTTTTGACCCTAAACCAACCTCCAGTTGGTGTGTCTGGCAGTAATGGCAAGTCACTGCCCATCTACTAGCCCCCAGTTTAACTCCGCCCTTCTATTCCATAGCAATCAGAATCGATTCACTTGCCATTCTCGGTGAAAGGATCCACAGACTAGGAATTTTATTCCATGCAATCGTGCAGAAACATAAAATAATGACAAATAATAAAATGCAAAACTACAGCGCTATGCTATAGGGTTAAATAATAGACTAAGTCAGGACGGTGCACAGCTGAAGTCCACAAACAGGATCCTGGCGAAGGTTCCTGGGGAGTCCAGATGCTGCAGGATGAAATGGAGGGCCAGATTGACTGTGTCTACAGACCTGTTGGCTCGGTAGGCGGACTGCAGCGGGGCCGGGGGGGGGGGGGGGGGGGGGGTTTAAGGTGGTGGAGGATTTGAAGCAGGCTGGCACATGACAGGACTCCAGGGAGGTGTTGGGTGACTGGAGAGTCCCGAGAGGTGTGGAGGGCTGGGCGATCGAAGCGGCGGTAATGCATATTCAAACTCTGAACAAGCGGTAAATCACTCAGAGCTCGAGGGGCTTCGGGCTTGTCGTTGGTAATGGCCCTCAGGCCTCTCCGTACATTCTTCAGCTCCCTGCTAAACGTGTATTTCACGCCCTTGGATCTGCCCCTGTCTCCACTCCTGCGTGCTGCCTCTTTCTCTCGTCTAATCTGGCTGATCTTGGGTGTGAACCAGGGCTTGTCATGAGCACAACTCACCCTGGTGAAACGCGACTCATGCCCTCATACACGAGTGTAAATTGCTTGTATTCCTCCGATCGTTCCTGCTCCGCCACCCCCCCTCTCTGCCCCCCCTCATCCTTCTGTTTCCAATTACATTGTAATGCATGGTGATCACCCACCCAAAAACAGCGCTGTTGGTCCTCATTACAGTACTGGAGAGGTCTGATTTTTACTGACAACATGGGCCCACCACGAAAAAGCGTAATTGACGTCAATGGCACTCAGCGTTTGGGTTATAGATGACGTCTTTAGACATCAATGGCACTGAATGAGTTAATATTGTGTCTGAATATATATGATGAATATATTTATTAGATAGAATGTTAGAGTACAAGTACAGTCACACAGTAGCATGTATTACAGTACAAATAACGTCAAACATCCTGTCTAAGAGGAGCATTTCAAAAAAGCCCTTGCGGGCTTGTTTCCGTTGAAAGTCCTTCGTACATAAATCATCCACAAATAACAATACAAATAAAAATAAAACCAATATTAAATTACGCAATTGATGCAACGTAACATTAGAAAAACAAAAATAAAATGTTATTACACCGCCAGTGAATCTAAAATAAATTACACCACTGATGCAAAATGACAATAAATAACTTACATAAATTACAATAAATTACTAAAGCAATTAATACGTGCAACGTAGGTGGACAAAAAAAAAGGAGGGGGGGTTTGATCCGGAGAGAGTCGTGATGACTATCTCCGTTTCTGTCCCCCTAAAAGGTGTATTTTTAGGGCCTTTTTGAAGGAGGCCAAAGAGGTGCATGTTTTGAGGGCGGGAGTCAATCCGTTCCACCCTTGGGTGGCCGTATTGTAAAAGGATGATTTACCCATGTTAGTCCTATAGGAGGGGGTAATCAGGTTGTTGTTTGAGCTCCCTCTAGTGTTGTGGCTGTGGGTTCACTAAATCTGTGGAGGTGTTCCGTCAGGTATGCAGGGATTGAGGGGACTGAGGGCAGAGCTGCATTGACTATTTTAAATGCCAATCCCATTTTGAGCTGTTTAACCCTGTCTTCTACCCTGAGCCATTTTAGGCTAGCAAAATGTCCAGGAAGAAGGTGGGTCATGGGCCCCAGATTGAGGAGTAGCCGAATCAGTTTGTTTTGGGAGGTTTGGAGCCTGGTTTTCAGGGACATTTTGATGTTTGAATACCAGGAGGTGCTAGCATAGTCAAAAAGGGGCTGAACTAATAAGGTCATTGTTATGTTTCCATTTTGCAGATTGACATGAAACATTTATCTCCTCTTCTGCTGGCCTATGAAGACAGGATAAAGGAGAAAGACACAGTTCTGCAAACTACTGAGGTGTGTCCGAGATTTTATGAGGGCTTGCTGTGAAGCACTTAATCATCTCGAGTGCATATATCACGTATATATACAATGTATTTGATCCATACATTAAGCCATCCATATTTTTTGGATGGTTTAACCTCCTTTAACATTGTTAAAGTGCTAATGCGGTTTATCCCATGGAAACTAAATAACAGTATGGGCGTTATTGTTCCTGTAAAACACAACCAACGGTTTACCGGTAGTTCCTATTTTTAATTCTCTCAAAGTTATTATGTTTCTGATCTTAAAAGGACCATAGAAATATCTCCACTTTCATAGTTCTTATCTTGCATCTGTGAACTCACATGACTTTCCATGTCTCTGTTTGCCTGCTTTACGCAGGAGGAAGTGGGGAGATTGCATGTTCATGTAGAGGAGGTGATCAAAGAAAATGAGAGGCTCCATGAAGAGATTGTAAAGTTTGGATGGATCAGCCAGACGGACTGGTAAGAAAATAGTTACTGTCTTTGCCATCAGCACTTATCCCCTTGATGTAGGAAAACATATTTACTGTTCTGCTGCACTGCGGCCTCTCTCTTGGTCTGAATGTTGAAAAACCTGCTACTCTCTCGATAAGCCTCAAATGCAGTTGCCGCTGAAATTTTCTCAGTGGCCGTATCGAATTAATTTCAGCAAATATCCCTGATAAGAATTTGTGGTTGCACTTGACAAGTGCTCTTGATATCCGTTCTCCAATGGCATTAGTTAATAGAAGGCTGTTTTCCCTTTGACATGAAAGCATTTTTTCACCCTTCAAATTCTTGTCAAAAAAACCTAATTACGGTATATTGACCATAATTGAATATATAAAAGCAATAAGAAGGTGAAACATCCAAGATGGGGGGGGGGGGGGGGGGGTAGTAAATATGCCAACCTCAGCAAACAGTCTTGACTTGAGCCGGGCCTGGCGATGGATTGGAGGCAGCAAAATAGTGCTGGCTCAGATGTTTGATTTGAGGATGCTGATTGGCTGATTTTAATGTCATTCTTTTATACCTTGAATTAGCCATTGGCTAAACAGCTACATTATATGGCCCCACTTGCTGAGGGTGAATAAATGGGAAAATCATATATTTTGCACCGATTATCATATTGTACATACGGTACACAATACTGGTGTATTCCAGATTTATAATGTGCAAACAATTAGTAAGTTCTACAATTTATTATCACTGTTATTTTGATTATTAGAAATGGTAACGTTTGTTTCCTATTCCTGTGTGGCCCTCTATTGACCAGCTGCCACTCTGTAGATGTTGAACACTTTTTCTTTGCTTCTCTTCCTCTCTCCAGTCACCAACTACAACAACAGGCCGTTCTGGTTTTAAAGGAGAATCAGATTCTGATTGATCAGCTTGAGACTCAACACATTAAGGCCAAGTCCAGACTCAGCAGATGTAATTCTGAAGGTACTGGGTACTAAGAAATATTAAGGACTTTGTCAGTATCTCCAAGGAAGCCTGGTATTTTGGTTCATGAGTATGTAGCACCACAATGTATACATGGGCTTGTTGAGTGGAGAAGGGAGATACATTCAGTCACACCACTCTTCTCTGAGAGAACTACACAACCATGACGGTGACAATAATACTGATAACAGTAGCTCAATAAATCACTGCTTTATGTCTGGAAATTGTAGAGGACAATGTGAAGTCTCTGCATCATATATCAGCTACTAATCACAGATTTTGTACATTAGCAAGTGTTCATTAGGACAATAATATGGAGAAGAAGAAGAAAAAATACCATAGATCAGCAAAATTCATTTGACTAGTCAGGAAGATACAGCGCTGCGGGTGTTTTTTGTTGTACCAACATAACAATACAGTCCTGAATACAAAATTTAAATACAGTCTTTATAGGTATGAAAGAAATCCGTCTAAAATAAGAACTTTGAAACCTATCGTACAGTTGTTTTACTGCTGTACCTGCATCCTTTGCTTAGTTGATTTCATTTTGAAAGATTTTTTACTTCCCCTTCTTTCCTCTCTCTGTAGTTTCCAAGGTGCGGAAGCAAGTGGTGCTCCTAGAGGTGGAAAACCAGAGTTTGCTGGAGGACCTGGAAAAAAGCAGGGGGGAGGCACAGAAACATTTGAGGGAGGTACAAGTTCTGCGGGCACGCCTGAAGGATGTCGTCACCTTGGATGAACACTGCAACGTTGTGAAGTGAGAACCGGAAAGAAAACAGCTTACATTCACAGTTTATATTAAGGTTTCTTTTTTGGCAGGATCTAAGTTCTTGACCTGAAATTCTAAATGCCTGGGCTCCTCTTTTTTTGTTCCCCCCTGACCAGCTTGCTTAGATAATTTTAGGAAATAAAACAGAACAAATCCAGAAGAGAAACCAACAAAAGCAGCACCTTGTTGAGCATTTAGTAGTAGTGGTTTGTATTTGTTCAAATATTACAATGGGAATATAGGAAACCATTTTACAGGAACCTCAAATTTTCACAGGATAATCTAAATAATCAGTATAAAGAATGGAGGTCTCAGGATTATGATATGTAGGATGGGACATTATACTGTGATCACCCAACACCAGATGTTAGGTTCTAATGTGCTGTAATATCTGCTCTTGACTCTCAGGCGGTTGGAGCAGCAGGAGAGTAGGAATACGAGTGAGAGCAACGATTTGCTTCTCAGATTGTCGAGCCTACAGAAGGAGAACAGGAGTCTGGCTCTGGATAAAGCCAACCTAACTGCTGATTTGAAGAAAATGGAGGCTGATCTTGAACTCAACAGACAAGCCACCAGGTACAAAATATATACTGCTACTCATCTTGCTGAGGGACTGTAGTCCTTGGCTAATGGGCTCTCCTCTGTCCTCTGTCTCATCAATAACTTCATCTGACTAATGCACATCCCTGTTTGTGTAATTGACATATTGTTATGTGAGGACTGCAGTCCACAAATCCAGTAGGAACATTTCAAAAAATGAATATTTTGCTTAACAGCGATGACTTATCAGAATCAGAATCGATTTATTCACCATTGTCAGTGAAAGGATTCACAAACTAAGTCTTCTTTTCTTCTCTTCTATGTCTCCATTACCCAGAAAAACCGAGAGGAAGATGAGTGCATTGGAACGACAGAAGCTAGAGTACACGTTGATTGCGGAAAAGACTCGGCATTACATGGGAGCTGTGGTTTCTGTGTCTGAGCACATCTCCAAGGAGAGAGACCAACTAATACAAATGGTACGACTAATCCTACTGATACTGTCGAAAGGTTTTATTACAAATAGTATACATGATGCACATGAAATTACACATTGTACTTTTGATGCTGTATAAAGGCTGGATATGTAATATTTCAGCAGTTAGTGTTTCAAGGCAGTTTAGTCAGAACTTTCTGAGGATTGTAACTGGTGTGATGGCAGATGAGTTAAAAAAAGATATGGCAAATGCCACATAAAGCTGTCCTATACATATCCTGAAGGCTATTGAATAATAAGTAGACAGTGATGTCTGGATTTGTGTGTTTTTTTGGCCACTTTTGTCATCTTAGTAGTTACACTGATGTGTGATGGTAAACACTTGGATAAACCCATTTCTCATATTGTTAAAAGCACCTTGAGTTCATCTTTTAGACCTAATACAAAAGCTTTTTTTTAAATTTAGGATTCCTTGAACAAACAAAGTAATTCAGGCACTGTCTTGAACAGTTTCAAGCACGTCTTTCAAATTAATCTTACAGATATAAATACAATTTAAACCTTCTTCTACATTACACTTCTTTCACCATGTTTTTACACAACATTGGCAATTTGCTTTGTGTTTGCGTCATTATGACATTTGTAGCTGTTTCCTTGTGTGTGAATGTGTCATGTGGTAGTCAAATTGGGTTAGTGTTGACAACAATGTGCTGCACTTTCACAACAGCAGTGACAACAGGCTTCTTTTATGGCCATCCCAGCAGCACAAAACACAAATACACCTTTAACCAGCGCTTGGTAGGGTAGTCGGTAGGAACATTCACGTCTGCTCTCTTGCTTAGGTTTGCATGATTGTCTCATTTAATGGCTGAACACGGTGAACCTGCTGCTCACACATACTATATCTTCATCGTGGGCTACTTGGGTAGTGAATGTAGTCATGCAGGTTCAAGTGTTAAAGAGAAGAGGCTTCAGGAGGTATTCTGGATTCTGATTTTATTTAGATAAGTCACCGCCCATCATCCCTCTTTACCGCCTCAGGTTTCAGTTCTTCAGCAGGAAAAGCAAGACTTCATCAACAGGATTGCGAATGGCGCAGTTCAATTTGAAAAATTGGAGGAAGAAGTCAAAGTAAGTAGATTTATTCAAGCATCAATTTCACACTTTAACTCTCTTTGAACTCCCTTGGATGACCCTTGTAACATAGTTTGATGCTTACCAGTGACCCTTGACCGGTTCTTGGTTTAACTTGTAAATGGCCTTCTGTGTGTGACAATTGTGCTTTTGGCTAATTTTCCCCCAAAAAAGGGAAAAACTAGGCATCACCTTGTTGTTTCCTAATTTTCTGCATTTTACCTGAAATTATTTTTGACCAAAATAGGCTGTTGCAGTTTTATTTATCAGCCATCTACTAGTTAGCTACGTTTCCAACTTGAAATCTACCCGGAAATCTGTTCACTGATGTTACTCCGACAACCCGAACTGTGAAATGATGGTGATGGGAAGGTTTTAAAGGTCCCATATTATGAAAAACTCACTTTTCCCATGTTTCGACACTATTATGGTGAGTTTGAGTCCTTATCAACCCCAAAACGGTGAAATAAACCATCCAGTCAATCCTGTGTAGTTTGGGTAGGTCTGTCATCACCTACTGAAACGTGTCTGGAAAAAATCCCTCTCGGCTTGACGTCAAGCCGGGGAAACGTGCACAAGATGTGCACGAGCTTTGGGTAGTGACCGAAAGAACAAGGTTGTGGGTACAAGCGGATGAAATGACCTTCGTCCGTAGAGCCGCAGCTCGGGCATCTTATTTCGGCGTCTGGGGGGCGCCTCCCTTGTGAGGTGTTCAGAGCACGTCCCACTGGGAGGAGACCATGGGGAAGACCCAGGCCAGCCAGTCACAAACTGGTTTATTGATGTGTATCTTTGACCTTATTAGTTTGCATAAAATAGTCCTTATTGAATTTTGTTAAATTAGATATATTATCATCATGATTCATTGTTATTACATGTGAAAAAAGTGTTCTTTGTAGACCTCGCCATTATGGTTGTAATAATTGTGTGCAGCCAGTTCTCCTGGTTTGGAGAAAATGTTTGAAATTGGGGTGCCATTGGAAAATAATTTAACTAGCGATTAGAATACACTTCTGTTTTTTGCTGTGCAATTAGAAATGATCTTTCACTTGTGCGTGGATTCCACTTGTATGCAACATGATAATGTGGAAATTCAAACAGTGAACTGAATCAGCAGGAAAAAAAACAACATTCTGCAAATGTCAAACATGTTTTCCGAAATATGTAGTTTTCCGTATACTAAAATAATAGCAAAAATATTGTTTAATGCCAAGCACATCGTGTAACCACTTGGTTTTGTTGCCAAGATAACAAAGTTTTAAAAGCACATGTGAAGACCTTTCATCTCAGCTAGGAGGAATTTGCTTACAAAAAAAGATGCCAAAATGCTTTGACCTATCAACAGTATCGGACAAACTGATTCACATTGCCAAGGCGCAGGACTGCCTATGGTGTTACCAGTCTTCTTAGAAATGGAAATTCCTACATTCAAAATAAATGTTTCCATATTTAAAGAATATGCAATATATGTGAGGAAATGTTTGTGGCTAATCTTTTATAATTTATTATTTCTTTAGCCCAATAACATAATTGCCTCAGTCATTTTTGTCCAAATTGTGATGTGACTTATGTCCTTGCAAAAAATTAAATAAAAAAATCTTGTTTTCCGAAAACGTTCAAATATGACTGAGGCTATTATGTTCGTAAGCTAACGATTTATGAAATTCATTCCTAATTTTCCTCAATTTTGGAATCTGGTAACCATTCTGTAAGTAAAAGGTTAAAGGTCTGCTCTGTAATGTTTTGGAAGGCCAAGTCATACACACAAGACAGCGTGAATTCATATTACAGAAATAAATTGCAAAAAGCACACTATAGGCACTGCTCCAATGAACAGAACTTGCCAAGGACTCAGTTCTCATTTAGCAAATTTATCTTCGAGTCAGTCAATAGAGCAAACGCTTAAACTAACTTAAAGATGGTCTTTAAGGATCCGTTGTTTCCATGAAGGTAAAGCACTTAACTGTTCGCCCAATATTTATGTACAAAACATATTAAATATATATTTAACTTGGGCAGCCACTTCTATGGTAGCATCCTATCAGCCCCTAGAGGAGCAGTCACACATGCCCTGGCACAGACACTGGCAGAACCCGTAAACCAGGCAAATAGTTAGGCTTGATGGCACTAAGCTGACACATACAATGCCCAGTGTCACTCTCTGGATTACCAACAAGTAGATTCCAAGAGGCAGTGAGCCAAAGTACAAGAATCCCAGCAGCCAAACCAGGATACGCGGTACATGGTTACAGAACTTAGACATGGCATCCTGATCAGATGGTCCGTTGGGGCCCATTGAATCTGAGTTCAGGCTTGGTTCGGCATAGAAATCAGAGCTATCGTTTTGGTGGGGAGAGTATTGTGAATCCCTCTGTACTTCCATTATAGTGATCACCAGGCAGTTGGAGGAGGCTTGAGATGGGCTGGAGGAGAAACTCTTTGGAGTCAAGACCACCTCCCCATTGTGATCAGCACTCCCAGATTGGTTCTGCATCACCAAGTGGGAAATTATATTAACATCGTCAGGCAGGGCCGACACCTCATACTCTATGATTTCAGTTTGGTGTCGACAAAAGGGGCAAGAGATGAAGCCCGCTCCATCTGCGATGTCCAAGATTTTGACAAGACAACGTGTGCATATCCGATGCAGGCAGTCCAGGATCTTAGGTTTGCGGTTGTGGGCATTGAAGCGTTGGTAACAGATTTTACACTCCAATTCCTCGGGTGGAGGACCGTCCTTCCCCTCTAACTCAGCCTGAGGACAGTTCATCTTCGAGTCATGTTCTGGAGAAGGAGGAACATATAGAAGCAGAGATATACAGTGAACAAATAGTTTGAGAGATAATGGTATTTATCTTGACCATCTCACAAACAAGCTGATGCTTCTGTGTATTTTGACATTTGCCCTTTTTCATCAGATGTTTGTAGTCTGTGTTCCTGGAAATGAATGATTTATAGTTTGGGAGATAGTTCAGGATGCCGTTCTAAAGATTAGTGTGATCGCACAAAAGGGACGGAATGCTAATCACCAGTTTTGCATTTTTCACAATGCCATTTTATATTTTATAATCCATGAACCCTGCAGTGAAAAACTTGTGTGTACACAGAAAAGGTAGTAAATTACAAACACACACTGTTATTATTCAGAGCTGTTATTAGAAATGTCCTCCAGCAGCAGAGCAGCGACACACTCGACTCGCCACTCTAGGTATTATTATTATTGTTTGCGTTTCATTCTTTCATTGATTCTTTATTGCCATGTCTGTATCTGCATCCACTGAGCCTGACGAGTCCAAATGATAAAAGACGTGTCTTCCACTTGTATGAGTGTGTGTGTGTGTGTGTGTGTGTGTGTGTGTGTGTGTGTGTGTGTGTGTGTGTGTGTGTGTGTGTGTGTGCTGCACTACCTGCAGTACTTCTGAACTATCTGCAGCTCAACAGCTGCAGACAACTTAAATATGAATAAAATATAGTAAAGCTATAATTTGAAGAAATAATACATGTACACACCCTATCAACAAATAAACACCAGATGTTCTCACTACGTAGAAGGTTATCGCGTATGTGAGTTCCTCACCTCGTCCCAATGTTTGCAACTCCCCCTCCTCAAATCCGGTTGTCTCTGCTGCGTTGTCCTTCATGTAAATCCACCTCTGTCATAGCGACATCTCATTCCTCTCTCTCTCTCTCTCTCTCTTTCTCTATCTGTGTGTGTGCGTGCGCGCAGGTCTACCGGAGGCAAGCGTCAACCAGACTAACCATGTTGGAGGAGGAAACAGATGGGAGGAGAGCTTCTCACCAGAGGGAAATCATTCACCTGCAGAGTCTGCTTAAAGAAAGACAGAAGGCTGAGGAGAGCCTGCTGCAGTCTAAACGGTAGAAGGGGAGCGGGGAGAGCTGACATTGGGCGGAGAGAGTGGAGGGGAAACTGCAGGAGGCAGGCAAACAGAAAAGAGGGAGGAGGATCGAGAACGAACGATAGAGGATTTTGTGTGTTTACATTACAAAAAGAGGCATGAGAGACAGGGGAGAGAGTCAGCAGTAGTGGGGGGGGGTACTGACAATAAAAATGCACGTGATATTGCAACATTCAGACTAAACTCTGTCTGTATTGTCTTTTTATGTAATTTCTGTCAAAAATAAGAAGTCAGATGACCGCACAATACTGGAAATCCATCTGTGGTGCAACGGCAGTATGGAATTACAAAATGTTTGTTTTTTTTAATTATTGAGGTGAATAACAAAGTATCTAAATTACATAATTTTCCCTTTGGAGAGCAGTAGCTGAGGTGCATTTTCCATTTTCAAATTGCCTTGACTAATCTTTCCTTACATAACATGGTTTCAGGTCCTTAAAGAAGCAGTTCAGTCACATACAGCAGTGAGAACTGCTGAAATGTTGTCAATTACTGGTAGAAATATTATTGATGGATTTTGTACAATCTTAAATACACCTGCCAACTTTCTATCACTTTGGTAATACACAGATTGCAAATTAGAATGATCACAAACAGACACAGGACACAACCCGGTAAACGGACCAATAGGCACAAGATTACACATGTATGTATGCCTATTGGTCCTATTGGGCATACATTTTCTCACTATTGTTTTTGTCTCATTTTATCACGAGTTATGTTTTCTTATTATTTCTACGTATTTCATTGGCATTTTTGTGTCGACAGTGAGGGCCAATCAACAGCTCTCCCACTAGCCAGCGTGGCGAGTACCAGCTAACCAGTGGCAGATCTAGAAAAAAGATGTAATACCGACACCTTAGGACTTTCACCTAAAGATATATTTACTTTATTTCCAAATTGATTTCTCTAGACGAGAGGGTTTCCCAGACACAACCCATGTCACATAAATAACGTAAATAACCATCCGGTTACACCAGCATCGAGTTTGGGTCGCCTGGGTCAGGGTGTCTGATGTTAAAAAGACCTAAAGAAATATTCTTCCTACTGCAATGTGGCATAGAAAAACAATAACTTGTAGTTCTCTGCTCCTGAATCTACCAGTTTTGTTTTATTACCTTGTTAGTACGTCTGTTTTTAGCTCTGCCTCTAGGCTTGCTGCCTGTTATCAAATCAAGACTCGCTAATCAGATTGTTAGAAGATCCTACCCTACTCTGCTCTGTGGCATCATAATAATAAATCACTCACACGCCACCCCACTCCACACTCCCTAACCTATTTGACACGGCAACTGCTGTGACAGAAGTTTGTAATGTTTTGGTTTAATATTCACTCTACCTTGCTAGTTTAACCATTATGTATTTAATGTTTAACCATAATTCATTTATTATTTTTGCTAAATTGCATAATCCAAGGTTTTGCGCCCCCTTAAACGTTATAATGCACCCCCCGGTTGGGAGCCCTTGTTCTCCACACTATTAGACTGAGATAAATCCTTTCAGACCTTTTCTCCACCTTTAATGTACAGCCTGTACTACTCAATTGAAAAACAAACTGAAATCTTTTAGAGTGGAAAGTAAAAATATAGAAGAAGAAAGAAATGTTGTTGAATCGATAACATAATGCCTCTCCTGGAAGTTTCCCTGCTGCACCTGCAAAGTGCCTTGAGATAACTTTCTGTTATGATCTGGAGCTATAGAAATAAAAATTAATTGAATTGAATTTGAATCTAAGCATGTGCAGCACTTTGTGTCAGCTACAGTTATTTTAATGGCTTTTTAAATAAAGTTGAGTAATGGATTTATATTGTTAGATTGTTGCTTAATGTGTTCACATCTTTCTTTACTATCCGACTGAGATCGGTTCCGACCACCTGGTCGTAGGTCGGTACAAAATGGCAGTGCAGGTACATTAAATTTAAAGAAAAGTTACTGCTGCGATGATAGCTAGCTAAGCGTAGCGCTGGGATGCTGTGAGATGCTGCGCTGCTGTATTGTTCGCTGCACAACATGCTGCCGGACATGCATCTCCCTCTCTGCGTAGTGCAGGCACATAACCAAATTCATGATAGACGTAGGTCATAAGTATGGGTGGTCGTAAGTCACGCAGGCCGTAACTCGGATAGTATGTGTTTACGTATCTTGACAATCACAGACACTTCCTGCTTCATTGGTGGAGCTTGTGTAAAAAATCATGTGCATTCATCACAGTAACACTGCTATACAGTAGCAATGCTTATTTTACAGTGTACCATTATAGTGAAATTTGTCTTATATTATAATCGTCTATCTGCATCTTCAGTCATCAGACACTTGGGTTGCATGCTTCTGATCTTCACATTTCACTCCTCTCCCCATCATAACCACCTTTTGCACGCACACTTTCAGTCTGGCATAGCTATTTCTATCGAGATCTCGCTGCTAGCATGACGAGGCAGCCTGAAAACTGTGCAGATGTCACATCACACATGTTTTACAAACGTTGATGAATTCCATCAGAATGCACAAGTGGCATAATTTTGCGCTTAATTGTAAAACTTATGAAATGACCCCCATCATGCTCTATAGATTGGGTCTGCGTGTAAAATGTTGTCAAAACTTGTATTGTTTTGTAATTTCCTGTATGTCAACTGGTCTGACTTGACTTCCTTTTCTTCTCTCTTTGATCCTCAAGGGAAGTAGAGGAGGAATTGGAGATGGTGTGGCAGGCAGCAACCAGGGAGAACCAGCAGATAAGGGAGACTCTTTTGAACTCAAACCTGACGGCAAGCTTCCCTGTGTGTCCTGCCGTCTCTGGGAGCACCTGTCCCGGCTGGTCTCCTCAGGCTCCACATCAGACCAGTTTGTCCACACAGCCTCAGCCAGACTTTTCTGTACCTCCCAAACAAGATATTTAAGTCTGACTCAGATCAACAAAACATAAACATGGTAGATAACTGTATATTAGTTACAAACCTGAATATCCTCAATATGTTTCCTGCATACAGGTGTTCTGGTTAGTCAGAGAGAGTTTGATTCTATAAATACAGTTTCTTGGCATTTTTCTTGACGTATTATTTTGAATTACTCTCAGGCGTTTATGGTGCTGACAAAGTGAAGGATGATGCCTAATTTAGTGTCGCAGAGGCTGTTGTGTGTGGAAATAATAGCCTATGCTGTCATCTGGTGGGCAAATAGGGTTATGGTACCACCTTGTGACAGCAGCAAACCGATATTGTTTGAAACAAGTGCTCAGGCATTAAGGACCCTGTAAAGCCAAACGTGTTTATGTTTACAAAACAGTAATCTATATAATAACTGTGTGGTGGAATCCTCAAATATCTTCTTCAGTCTTGTGGGCAGGAGTAACTCAAGTGCACAGAGGAGGTACCGGTATATAAAAGCTTCAGCCTCATCAAACAAGGAAGCGCCTCTAAAATGCCAATATTGTTTTTCTACTCCAAATACAACCGGAGATGTGTTTTCTGAAGCATAATGGAATGCTTTATAAACACACAGTTCCACCCTGCCGAGCTCACCCAATAGAAAAATGAAGTTCCTGGCTTGTGCTTGGCTTGTGCTTGGCTTGTAGCCGCGAGTCACTGTATTTAAAGGTAAAAACATTGGCATTGTGTGAATGACTGTTGGCATCATATGTGTGTTAGTTAAAGCCAGTCTGTTTGGTTAACAATCAGCTTTATGCTACTTGCTAGTGCCAAGCTAATATTAATGTTGGTTCAAGCTGACTACTGACCCACTTCTTCTTGTTTCTTGTCATAAGTGGGGATTACTTTTCTTGGAAATTTATATATTTTTTCAATGGTTTCACTAATAATATTTGTATTTTTTTTATAGGGACATGTCAATTACAATCTGGTCGTATGATGTCTTTTACTCTTATATTTAAGGGCACAGGCCCACCCGGATTGACAGACTGCTCACCCAATGACATTCATGAAAATATATATATTTTAAAATATAATTTGCTTTAAATGTGTCGCAACACCTGTGACCTGCAAAGCGGAAAAGCGACTGTAAGATAAGACATTCGCGTTGGATAAAGCGGAACTTATATATGTGTGTAATGTTCCCACCCGAACATGTATGTATTGTGTGGAGAGGGGGAGCGGGAAATAAATAGACAGGTTGAGCTGTTACCCAGACTGTCTGTTTTTCTGACGACGCGTTAAGCCAGATATAGCTGGGTCATTCCTACAATTCGGTGTCATTTGAGTCCCCATGACATTACAAATTATATTTTGTTTGAAAAATCACATTTTTGTGACATAACACAAAGTTCGTTGTTGTCATTCGTTGTGCGTTGGGTGCTTTGTGAGTGAAGACGGCAACGACACTGAGCGTAGGATAGTCTGTAGTCTGCTACAGGAGGACACTAACAGGGGACACTGAGCGTAGGATAGTCTGTATTCTGCTACAGGAGGACACTAACAGGGGACACTGAGTGTAGGATAGTCTAGGACACTAACAGGGGACACTGAGCGTAGGATAGTCTGTAGTCTGCTACAGGAGGACACTAACAGGGGACACTGAGTGTAGGATAGTCTGTAGTCTGCTACAGGAGGACACTAACAGGGGACACTGAGCGTAGGATAGTCTGTAGTCTGCTACAGGAGGACACTAACAGGGGACACTGAGTGTAGGATAGTCTGTAGTCTGCTACAGGAGGACACTAACAGGGGACACTGAGCGTAGGATAGTCTGTAGTCTGCTACAGGAGGACACTAACAGGGGACACTGAGTGTAGGATAGTCTGTAGTCTGCTACAGGAGGACACTAACAGGGGACACTGAGTGTAGGATAGTCTGTAGTCTGCTACAGGAGGACACTAACAGGGGACACTGAGTGTAGGATAGTCTGTAGTCTGCTACAGGAGGACACTAACAGGGGACACTGAGCGTAGGATAGTCTGTAGTCTGCTACAGGAGGACACTAACAGGGGACACTGAGTGTAGGATAGTCTGTAGTCTGCTACAGGAGGACACTAACAGGGGACACTGAGCGTAGGATAGTCTGTAGTCTGCTACAGGAGGACACTAACAGGGGACACTGAGTGTAGGATAGTCTGTAGTCTGCTACAGGAGGACACTAACAGGGGACACTGAGTGTAGGATAGTCTAGGACACTAACAGGGGACACTGAGCGTAGGATAGTCTGTAGTCTGCTACAGGAGGATTCTCCACTACACTGTAAAATGTTGTGACATTGTTCGGGTGGAGCGATGCTTGTTTTAGTTTCCCGAGGAGGCGGAGTCTCTGCTGTGTTGTACATGTTTGATAATCCCGGTGGTGCTCACCAACCTACTATTGGAGAGACCAGACGAGAGGAGACACAGGACGTCAGTGAGACAAAGGATTACGAAGCAGGAGCGGAACAAAACACACACAAATTGTCACTAATTTGAGGAAGAGGAAATATTTATGATACATGAGCAAAGTCGTGGCATCTGGAAAGTCCTCTTTAGGAGGTTCTTTTTAAATCCTATTTTAAAAAGATAACAGACAAATTGCTTCACCCAAGCAACACACTCGCGCTGCACATGGACGGGCAAGGTCGTCTCTGATTGGATACTCCGTCCTTCCGGAATGATTGACAGCTGCCTGTCATCGATCACTGCATGCGCTTCTACTTCCCCACAACATTCATAACCCCCGCCTCCAAACGAAGCCGCTCACGGTGCAGGAAATGAACGTTTATCGGAGAAAAACATGGAACAATCCGCTAAAGAACGCAGCTGCTCCTAAACCGGTGACCGGGAACAACTTTATTCCTGATAGAAGCAGCTCAAGGGGATTCTCAGTCCGGTCTTCTTTCCGTGCAGTAAGTTTCTGGAATCATCCAGCAGCAGCAGTTTTGACTGGGATGGGAGGACTACAGTTTAAATTAGTTTGGAGATATATACCTGTTAAAACAACACAAGATTACAAAAATAATGACAATTGATAGCCCTATTCTTTGTGGAATGTTTACTTACATGTTTTTTCAAGAGGTTGTATAAAATAAAAGAAGTCAAATGTGCAGTTTTTTTAAATGCACAACTTAATCTAGACTGAGGGACACTTAATTACACAAAATATATCACATGTATTGAAATAATAATAATTGTTTGGCATCAAGAAGTGTCCCTCCTTTGTCCCACATTTGTTATGATCTGGCCACCCTCGCATGAGGACACAAGGAGGCTCATCTAAATGTCAGATCCGCGGGCGCGTCAGTCGTTTCTTTGATCTGTCTGTTTGCTTTGAGGTGGCCGACCTGAGGCGCGTGCAGGCGTTGCTGCCGTGCAGAGTTCTGCACAATTAAGTCTTGTTGAACTTCTATTTGCATTTCTCGGCGGGCAGGAAAGATTAATACACGTAACTGTCATTCTAAGAGATTCTCAGTAAAACAGGGGAGGTTGCTTTTAACAATCATCATAAAAAAAGAAGAAGAATCCGCCGTAAAGTCGAGTCATAGATCCGCTGTGGTCTGTGGATTCCCGCAAATTGGATTATTGGATGCATCCGAAGTTTAGTTCGGTGAAGTCGGAAATATATTCACAGATTCGGACTTCCGGCATCGATAACTCACTGTCAAAATAAAAGCGATGCCTGGAATGCAAAGTATACAATATTTAATTTATTTAATGCTATTCTGACTATTTATTGTTTTGAAACTGTTAAAGTAGACCCAAACAGCATCAACTGCAGTTTTGGGCAGGTCCTCTCTTCCACAGAAAGAAAATAAATCATCTTTCGAAGTTATATTTACAGTATTATTAAGTTTTCAACTTATGAATGTAATATTTAGAACAATACCTGATCGTTCGAGAATTTCCTCTGCCCTGTCCCTTCTTAGACTTTGAAGAGACTGTGTTGATGAGCCAACGTCAAATGACTATGGGATGTTTGGAAACTCCATCGCCGTGATCTTGACCATCTGTAAAAATAGAAAGCGCTACATTTCCTGTGTATGACATTACTCAGTAAAAGTACATGCCTTTGTGCAACATGCTTATCTTACTGTGCTGCTGCGACAAACAATTTCCCGGGATGAATAAAGTCAAATCTAATCGAATAACTAATCTAATTTTATTTATACATTTTTAAATGGTATATTTTATAGAATCACCTGCATCACAAAGATCCCACAACTGGTGCTGTCTTTCTGGGAGGTGTGGCTTATCTTAGCACTAGTTAACCCAGTCTTCCTTTCCAAACCTATTCCGATGCATTTTGGAATATTGTCTGCAGGAAAATCTATTTTGATTTAGATTTGTGCTTACTCCATAGCTTTACTAAATGTGTAGTATAGTATTCATTTAATCTGAATTCACAATATTTAATAAATAGGCAGCCTTTCGGGTGTCCTCAGCTTCATCTGACCCTTTCAGAGAATCAACCACAAAAATGTGGTTTGACAAGGCATGGAGGTACTCTTAAAAAGTAAAATGATGGCATCTTTAAAATGCATGTTAACAACAACAGCGATGCTAATAATATAAGAATAGTTGAAAGTAAGTTTAGCACGTGAGTTACAGTTTGAAGTCTTAGTGATTGACAGTAGACTCAAATTATTAAGAAAGTACCGTAGTCGTGCTCGTAGGAGGGCCGTGTTTGGACAGCAAGCCTAAATGATCCCATCATGTAATGGATGAAGACAATGATGACTTTTAAACAGAAACATATCATTCGTAGAATAACAATTCATTGTGAGGCATGGATAATTAGCTACAGCATGTACAAAATATGGCTGCATGAAATACAAAATATCAGATTATTAAATCTATTACAGTATTGCGGCTTGAATATATTATTCGTTTTTAAAAAGAGCAAGCTTTTATATAAAAGAAATGAATACATTGTCGTGTATATTTACTTGTATGTACTTCATTTTAGAAAACTAGAAATCATTAAAACTAAGGTTCATTAACTTTGAATGCACAAACAATGACCAACACATAAATTCTGTAATGGATTTTATACTCACCACAAACTTCCAGTGGACATTTCTTTCATTGACAAAGAATATTAGACCTACTTTCTGTCAATTTCGATTGATTGATTGATTTATGCACATGTTTTGCACATGTGCAAAATTGTGCACCAAAGAACTTCTCTCTTTGCCCAACTCTCCTGAGACTGAGTGATGTCTTTTGATATTGTTTTAATGAGTAACTGCTCACGGAATTTGTGGGTCATGATGTGCTCTCTGTATCTCCCCTGCAGACGGTCCCTTGGCACTCGTTCTCACAGCCGGCTGCACATAGACACCGATGTTATTTCGGCAGTTTGAAAGAAAGTTACTTTTGATAGAACGGAGGTTGTGGCACATTGTCTGCCTCACAACGATGGGAAAGAGGCATCACTTTTATTTTGACAACGTATCACCAATGAGTTATTGATGCCTGAAGTCCGAATCTGTTAATATATTTCCAACTTTACCGAACATGGAACATTGTTATATTCTATGAGCGCATGCACAATTAACCAAAACAATGGAATAAAAATTATTATAGATCGCTAAAATGATGACTCACCTGAAAGACTCCTACCAGTCATATTTTCTGACAATAGAGCAGAAAATCTCATGAAAACCCGTATCGTAGTGTTTAGTGGTAGTTTTACCGGTTATTTCCACACTCATTTTACATGACGGCTGGCAAAAAAAACATGGACAAAGTAACAAACAGTAATACTCCAAATGTAGTGTACCTTTGTCACGTCGTCATTTCAGTCGAAAGAAACAAAACAAGTCTGAGGCAACCGTGCAATGGCAGCATATCGCCAACAGCTATTGCTCAACGAGTCATACCAAGGATGCCTCAGTCACGTTTGAATCCGACTGAAAAGCGCACCTTCCACTCTCACGCTCACAGATGCCTGAAGTCGACGCTGGTGCAAGAATCATCATGGGCGTAAGTAGCAAACTTCCATTCTAACTTCTAATGGCTCGTAGCGAAAGGAGAATGGTTATAGTGATATGTTTCGGGAAACAGATTATTAGATTACTGGGATTGGGTGGAAAAAAACCAGATTGTCGCGCTGTTCGTTCGATTATTTTTAAAACGATTTCAGATGTCCAACATTGATAAATCCAAAACAAAATGAGACAGATTGCAACCTAATCTGTTTCTACCTTTGTAAGACATATTGCTCGTAGAGTAGATGCACAAACAAATTCTTCTTGACAATTATGCTGACAGGATGTGTGACTATTTTGGCATTGGGGGCGACAGTGGCGCAGTGGTTGAGGGGGTTGTCCTACGGCAGAGAGGTTGGCGGTTCAATCCTCGGCTCAGGTGCATGTGTACACTGTCGTTGTGTCCTTAGGCAAGACACTTCACCCGCATTGCCCATGCGCACGCGACCAGCAGCAGTTCAAACTGCTGTAAACCAAATTGCCCTCCAAGGGACAGATTAATAAAGTGTTGTATTGTAATGGGTTTCATAAACGTAATGTTCCAGTAGTAGTGTGAGGAGATTTCATATTTTTCTCAAAATATATATATATATATATATATATATTTCTGATTAGCAAAAATGTATATTTGCAAAAAAAATATATTCAGCATGGTTATGAAATTATAAGTGGGCCGAGATTTTTATAATAAAGTGCAAAAATTCATTTATTTATTTATTCAATGACTTTACCCCGATAAATGAAATAGTTCCTTTAGGGACCAGTCATAGGATGTAAATGTCAGTAACAGCACTCAAAAGTATCTAGAATAGAGTTTGTAGATATAAAACGGTGAATGCAGCTGTTTTCTGTGGTGATTTCCATCATATATGTCTGATAATATATTTTAGTTGACCCTTTTGTGATTTTGGTCTGAAGGCTGGTGCGTCCAGCCACGAGCTCACGCTTCTCATTTTGTCTGGGCTGGGACTTGAACCGGCAAACTGGTGGAGTTCCCAGCCCAAGGCCCAACCCACTGAGCGACTGCCGCAAATTACACGTGGATGTAGTTCCTAAGTGGTTGCCTAGTAATAACTATTATTATTATTATTTTTATCTTGGGACTATTACATTTCAAAGTATTAATGAAAATTTTTAATAAATGCCTGATATCACTGAGATCCTAATCTACCCCAGAGTTTATTGAATTAAATGTCACAAAATGCTGTTTAACATCTCTAATAGTATTATGAATGAATCAATCACACAAATAAAAAAAAACACTCAAGAGATAAATAATCAGATTAAAGTGAAATCAAACGTTTGGGTTTGCTCTCCAATGTTGATATAAAAGTGAACACTTTCACTCACTGTACAAACAAATCTAATAGATAGTCTTCGTCAGTGGATAATGCATTCAAAATAAGGTGAAAGCCGTTCACAAAAGACCTTATTCATGCTTATTCATTTTCAGTCAACATTCAGTTTAAAGAGTTTTTCTCATTTAGACTGATGACATGATTCGATTTGTGCAATTTCTCCTGCATTGGAGGAGGGACGCTTACCTCTGAACAAACCAACCTTTGGTCCCATTAAATGTGACTTATGCACAGCAGATTGAAACACTGCTCCACTGTGTGTCTTTCATTCATTATTAACAAGCTGCTCGTACACCATACGAAGGTACAGTTCTATCTCAAGTACTTCTTTACTACAAGAGATTAACTCAATTCAGTCAAAATTAGTTTGGGTTGTTTATGTTGTTTTGTTTGGATTTAGTTGGGCTAAATCAATTTAGGCTTTGTTCATGACATTTTATTTAGACTTCGTTTCTGCTGTTTTATGTTTGGAGCTTGATTTGAATCACTAAGAAAAACTTCTTAAAATTATATATATATATATTTATTTCACTTAACTTTTTCATTTTTTTGAACAGTTTTATACCCATGAATATATTTTTGGATAAGTATACTAAATTGAATAACAGAACTGAAGCAGCAATTCCATGTTACCCTTTTACAGATATGTATATATTTTATGGTTTCAAATATAGTTCTGACCAAATTTTTTGCTCTGAATATTTGTTTAAAAAGATAACTGACAAATAATATTACAGGACATCCAAAGGAAAACGGTAGTGTACAACCCAATGTTAGTGCTTATTGCTTCAAGCAGTCTCTGTTGTTGGGATATTCTCTCTCATCTCAAGAAACCGGCTTCAATGTCAAACATGTGGGACAAAGCTAGTGTTGTGTTGATTTTGCAGTTGATAGTCTGTATTTGAGGAAAATAATTATGCCAACACTTGCACCTAGAGCAGGGGTGGGCAAACTTTTTGACTCGCGGGCCACAATAGGTTCTAAAATTTGACAGAGGGGCCGGACCAAGAACATATGGATGGAGTATTTGTGTGAGCGAATATAAATGACACATGAAAGCTATTGCATTAAAGGATTTGGCCTTTTACAGGTAGCATTACAGGGAAAAGGTCAAATGAATGAGGTTTAATTATAATACAATTATATTTAATGATATAATTTGGACAAGTTCGGCGGGCCGGATTAAAAAGACCAACGGGCCGCATATGGCCCCCGGGCCTGGGTTTGCCCATGTCTGACCTAGAGCTACCATATATTTATAATACATAATGGCAGATACTAATCAACTGTGTAATTTTCACGCTGTCATGCAATGGTCATATGGACTCATCTATGGGCATGTTATTTATTAACATCCATCCAGGATCGGGTCTCCAGGGAGGAGTTGAAATGTCTGTGAAGACAGGAGTCAGCTCATTGGCATAGTGTTTTAGGGTGGAGGGGGGAATGATGTCCTGATGGGGGTTCAGCTTCATGAACTGTCTGTGCACATCTTGCTCCTGCATGCAGAGGGCAGGGGAGGTGGGGGGAGTGTCTGTGGAGGCCTTTGGTGAGGTGCCCTCCATGTTGTGGGGGGAGGAGGGGGTGACTGGGTGACTGGAGAGGCCAGAGGTGTGTGGAGGGCTGGGCGATCGAAGCTGCAGTAATGCATATTCAAACACTGAGCCGGCGGCAAGTCATTCAGAGCTCGAGGGGCTTCGGGCTTGTCGTTGGTAATGGCCCTTCGGCCTCTCCATACTGCTGCTGGAGTCTGTCTGAATATGCTGATTTAGCATTCTTCACCTCCCTGCTAAACCTGTACTTCACCCCTTTGCAGCTGTCGCTCCTGCGTGCTGCCTCTTTCTCTCGTTTAATCTGGCTGAATTTCGAGGTGAACCAAGCATTAGGGTTAGCATAACTCACCCTAGTGCACGTTGGTCCAATGCACTCCTCATTGGTTTTTTCATTTTATTTAACCTTTATTTAACCAGGTAAGTCAATTGAGAATTACTTCTCTTTTTCAATAACGACCTGGACCTAAGTTGCATGTTTTTGGTGGTGGGAGGAAGCAGGAGAATCCTAACCCTACCCCACGCAGGAAGTAGTGCAGAAAGTTGGATTTGAACCTGCAACCTTCTTGCTGTGAGGCAACAGTGCTAACCACTGTGCCACCGTGCTGCCCATTGTAGCTGATCCATGATCCCACAGTGTCCGTGTAGTCATCCAGATTGTCTGTAGTCTGATAGGCCAAGTAACAGTCTGGTAGGTCGTGTAACAGTGGTCCAACGTATTCTCCTCTCTGGTGGGGCTTTTAATAAACTGTCTGTATTTGGGAAGTTCCTGGCTCAGATTTCCCTTATTAAAGTCAGCTCCAAACACAAAATCTTTTCCGCAAGTGCACGTTGAGCCTCGTACACGTCGGTGGCTGGGAGACCCAACCAGGGGCGATTTCACCTGACAATAGAGCTTTTTCAGGCACTCAAACCCCTCCACCACGAAAAAGGTGGCATAGAAGGGTTCGTGCAAGGGAAGCTACATATGCTTTCATTAATTATCATGCTGTCTAATAAAACTAACTTTGCATGCTTGCTTCCTGCGGTACAGGGCAAAATGAAGACTGATGTTCCTGTGGAGAAGAACGATGCACAAGAAGACTTTGTTGTAAGTAAAGAACAAACGGTAGCTTCCACTGACCTGTTCACATGTTGCTGTCACTGCCTGACATCTTTACTTCTCCATTTTTTTCAATTACATCTTTTGTTTTTTTTGCTTTTTAATGTGGAAATCTGTTGTTCTCTCCCATCTATCTTTTTGACTCTAAAGAATGACGCTTTCCAAAGGAGAAACAAACCTGAGGTCTCAAATGCAGGTTATGCTGATGTGGACATCAATGAACGGGACAACCCTCCAAAAGTCAAAAAATACCGCCAGGGCCTTCAGAACCTAAAGCCTTTTGCCTGCTCCTCACCATAGTTAGTGTTTTTAATGACTTAGTCTGCTTGGATGCAATTAATAAATAGGCTTAAATGGATAATACACTATGGATGATAGCCTGATAATAGCTGTTGTTTTAATCTAAATGCCATTATGGCTGCTATACCCATAGCAGAGCTAATATTGGATGATGTTTCCTTGTCTAGTTCCCACCCAGTTGACAATGCAGGATTCCTGTCTTTTACAACCTTTGCCTGGATGACTCCTATGATGTGGGCCATATTCAGGAAAAGGATGGACATGACTACAATCAACCTGTCACCCTTTGACAAAGCTGACAGCAGTGGAGAAAGGTTTGAATTTATTCTGGCTGATTCAGGGGTGCAATACTTCTCAAACAACATTTGACAGTATGGGACTCATTGATAGCTAACAATTCTAGTTGCTGAAATTCTTGTCTGGAAATGGAATCGTGGTTAGGGAAACAATTACAAACGTTGAATATCTGTAGTGCATTTCATGAGAGTGTTTGCTAACCCTAACCTTGACCTTTGTAATGATTTATCAAGGCTGAGAGCGTTGACTCTGATTTTATGTTGTACAGGCTCTTCCGACTCTGGAAGGAAGAAGTGGCAAAGGTTGGCTTGGAGAAGGCCTCTTTGGTTCGAGCAATAATTCAATTTCAAAGAACCAGGTTGATTGTATCTGTCTTCATTGGTATCATCGGCATGGTTGCTGCGTTCCTTGGCCCGGTAATTTTCGACAGCTATTAATGGTTTCCTCTGATGTTTGCCAAATAATAGAGCAATTCCTCTATTCTGCCAAAGAAGATGTTAAGAGATTCGAAATTAATTGAAAACATTGGTTTTTTTTAAATGATTTGCAGAGCATACATGTACTGATAGAAAGGTTAGTTTGGAGGTTACAGAAAATACTTTAGCTTAAACAGTTCTACGAATATAAAATATGGGTGCATTTGTGGGATATTGTCTTTAGTGTTGTCACGATAAAATGTCAAAGTAATGTGTTTTAAATGTTGCTAGGGTCTGTAAATTCTCCTTTGCTGTAAGTAACTCAAAGTAACCTTCAGGATCTTATGAAGCTCTTCACCTGATAAGATGGATTTGTCTTATTAATATATGATATATATTTAAGAAAAACATATTTTTTATTTGCATTTTCTGCATGTAAACATCCATTTAAGGTTAAATGACTAATCCTTTCAATCTATCCCAATTTTCTTATCACTACATTTACCAAAATAATGGTGTTATGTCATTTTATACAGTTGATGTAAATGTATCCTCTATTTAAGTAAAATAATAATAATAATAATTGTGCCTCCACTTGAATAAATGTGTTTTAAGAAGATATTTGTTGGATTAAAAAAGATGGATATATATGTCTCACTTACATGGGAGCATCATCTAGCATATGCTATAGATTAAATATAAAACACTGTTCTATATGCATACACCTTATATTTTTATCTGTCTTCTCAGGCTATTCTGGTTCATAAAATCCTAGCATATGCTGAACACCCGGAGCAGTCCACAATACTGTATGGCGTTGGCCTGGCTTTTGGTTTGTTTACCACAGAGTTTTGCAAAGCCTTCTTCATATCTTTATTGTGGGCACTGAACCTGCGCACTGCAGTCAGGTTAAAGGGTGCCTTCTCTTCAGTGGCCTTTCAGAAAGTGATCTCTCTGCGGGTGCAAACCGGCGTTTCAATGGGCGAGGTAACTAACCTATAAGAGTCAAAGCTTATTTGATGTAATTTACCCACATTTCTCCTGTAGTTTTTTCTTTGTCAAATCTTTGCCCATTAGAATCGCTGAGTTCAAAATGAAAGGATAAAAGTATTTTGATGGACCTGTATATATCAGACTATCAACAGGATTAATCAGAATTATGGATTGCCATGAAAATTGGGAGGATGGATCATTGGGCCCGGCCATTAAATTTCAGTGTGCATTGATAAAGGGCTAAGTTTCTTACATTTTCTTAAAAATAGTAACATAGAGAGACAGATATAACATTTTCGTTAATTTATAAGGTAGTTAAATAATAACATCCTGATAATAATATCCTGGGTTTAGGTATTTACTGTATCTGTGCGTATAGTCTGGTGCAGATTCAATTAAAAACCTGGATTAAACCTGAACTATATTTAAATATATTGCTATAGGAGTAGTTTGCCCTACAAGTACTCCTTACAGGTTTATGAGTTCGACTTTGAATAATACGTGACTGATTTAAAGTTCAGTGGAGGTGTGTGCTTTAATCAGTGCTTTTGACACAGTAGAATGTTGAAAATGTTATTGCTTTTGAAATATATTCTTATTTAGAATTTTACACAGACAACATGTTTAAAAAACACTCACACACACATTTTCTGTGTGTGTGAGTGTGCGTGACTTGTTCTCGCCTTCTTTGAAAAACGTGTCTTGAATGTTTCATTTGAAACTAAAACCTATTTGTGTGATGTGATCCACCATGTGTGTAACAAAGAAGAGAGAACAGAAACAAAGTGATAAAGACAAATCGTAACACTAATTAGAAATGGGATGGTTTGTGTGATTATTATTATTATTATTATTATTAGAAATGAAGCAGCAGAATTCTCCAATTCTGACTAACGTTCCATCTTGCTGATGCCAATAACTGCATTTCTTTCACTCTCTTCCTTCCAGATGATAAATGTTTTGAGCAATGATGGCCACAAGTTATTTGAGGCTGTAGTGTTTGCGAGCTTTCTGCTCTCTGCACCAGTCCTGTTTTTTGTGTGTATCATTTATGCCTGCTTCGTTCTGGGCTTCACTGCACTGACAGGAGTCTTCATCTACCTCATCTTCATTCCTGTGCAGGTTTGTTTGTGTGCGCCTGTCTGCTTGTCTGTCTGTGATTATATTTTCCTGCAGTTTGTTTGGATACTCCTGGGTTATTCTTTAAAAAGTTCCACGTTACATATATGGATATTCTCCTTAACAAATTCAAGGATAGACCACAATGCTGCTTGTTTTCCATTGTCACTCACATTATTTTATTGTTTGTTTTCTGCTCTCAGTTTTATTTAGCCAAGGTCATTAACAAGTTCAAATGGAAAGCCATGGTGTTAACTGACAGCCGTGTTCGAACAATGAATGAGATTCTGAGCAGCATCAAACTTATCAAGATGTACGCCTGGGAAGATTCTTTTGAGGAGAAGATTGCAGGTATGATTTAGGCAGCCTGATGCTTTATTACATTCAGATAAGTTTCTAATAGAAGCATTATTTGTACTCTCACTTTTGTGGTAAACACAAAAACAATCATGCAATATACATTCAGAATTGATTGATATTGTAAAATTGAATCAACAGTAGTTTGCTGTGACATGTTGTGAACTACAATACAATTTGCAAGAAATAATCCATGATTTCAACACTTAAAGATGATAACAGGAATGCACAGTAAACATAACTGTAATCAGCAGTGCATCATGGGAATGAGAGAAAAGTGTGAGAGCTAAAATTTGGAAAATAACAGACATCCTACAACCAGCTCAGCTTGTTCAATAATAATTCACTAATGAAGTTTGCATGTGCCGAGACACATAGCAGCCTGCAACAGTCCTTTATATAATTTCCCTATGGGAATATAATTTCCATATGGGATTATTAAAGTATTCTGATTCTGATTAAACGAGACACCATATTTCTGTGTTATACTAATTAAACATTGCTGGTTCGATGTCTCTTATTCAGAAAAACTAAATTATCAGAGTAACCGACCAAATATTGATGTTTTTATCGTGTGTTATGTATTATTGTATTATTGTAATATTTTCAATTCAATTGATAATAGAAAAGTATTTTAGTGATTTTATAGTGTGGTGTGAATGAAAAGGGTGTCCATCTGTACTTTTATGTATTTTTTTTAGCATATTTCTCCAGTGTGCCCTTTCCTCCAGAAGTTCATGTTTTCTTTGTCTGGTGCCTCATGCAAAGATTAATATCTTACAATTGTGAACATTTCAAGATCTGTCTCACTGTTTAGAGTTTATTTGTATGAATTAGTGCGAGCATAAGTAGGTGTGTCTGTCTTTCTGTGTGGCCCTGCGATGAACTGGTGACTTTCCCAGAGTGTACCATGCCTCTCAACCGCAGTTTGCTGGGATAGGGTCCATCTTAACCCGTAACCCAGATTTGGTTAAGCAGCTGAAGACGAGATGATTATGATCGTCTCGTCTCCAAGAAGATGAATGAGTGAATATATACATATAGTCTGTGCTTTTAAGCAAGCAACTATCGATCTATTATAATTGCATTGTCATGATCTAAAACGTGTTTGCACTGTGTATCGATGATCAATAGATTTACCTGAAATACTAATACCATAGAGCGCCGTCTCCAAAACCCTGATTTTTGTCTTTCTTGTAGATATAAGGAAACATGAGATGAGAGAAATGGAAATGGTCAGTTACATGCAGAATATGAATGTTAGCATCACCAGCATCATCCCCATACTTGCCACAGTTGCCACCTTCCTAGTACACACACTGTTAAAATTTGAACTCAACACGACTGATGTGAGTACCAACGCAGTCCATTGAATACACTTCAATGGATTTGACAACTTGCTCACAGTCGATATGAATATCAAACTTAAACTTTAGAACTAATCAGTATTGCGGCGGTGTTCTTTGTGATTACCAGGCCTTTACCACCATCGCCATCTTCAATGCTATACGGTTCTGCTTGGCTCTAATGCCCTTGTCTGTGAAGGCCATGGCTGAAGCTGCTGTATCAATAAAAAGGCTGAGGGTAAACTGCTCAGAGCTCTAGATGCAGCGATCATTAGATTTAGCACTGTTGTGGATTTCAGCTGCAGTCACAAGCTGTTTCAAAAAATATGGAAAACAATGTGTTTAAGATGAAATATTTTCTGTGGCTGTGTTTAGAAATTATTGCTAATCCAGAATCCAGAATCCTACCTGAGACAGGATAAAGACAGTGACTTAGCCATTGTCATGGAAAATGCAACATTTTCCTGGACCAAACCAGAGAGTATGCTGGACTCCCCACCCAGCTTAGCCAATGGGGTGGATGCGCACGAAGGAGATGAAATGTCCCAAACTGAGAAGACTGCAACTCTGTCATCTCTGAGAAACATCTCATTCACACTGCCAAAGGTACGATTCCAGAATGATGTGGGAAAATGTGTTTTTGAGACTGTGGTAAAGTTAAAGTTACTCTGTGTGTTATTTCCTTATCAAGGGCTGCTTGCTTGGTGTCTGTGGGAACGTGGGGAGTGGAAAGACATCATTGATATCCAGCATTTTGGAGCAGGTTAACTCTATTCAGTCTCTTTTACCATCTTATACATGTGGCATTCTTATTGCCTTTGAATGTTTTGTATTTAATTGTCCACTACTCTCATCTTACTCAAAATGATAATCCTCACTTTTCTTTACCAAGCAGGATATATTTTCACCCCAGGTGTGTTTATATATTTTTATGCTGTTTAAGTACTTTATTGATTGCCATTCAATTTGAAATTGATATAGATAGCTCTAGAAGTGCTAGAGTGTCATTCTGTTTTACATTTAACTGCTTGTGTATGACACACTGTGATCTATTTTATAGATGTACCTTCTGCAGGGTTCCCTTACAACTAATGGGACATTCGCTTACGTTTCCCAGCAAGCCTGGATATTCCATGGAACTGTCCAGGAAAACATCCTAATGGAGCAACCCTTTGACCAGGACAGGTAATTATGAATGAACTCTGACACCTTTGTTTTCTGTACTCTACAGATTAATTTGCATATGGAAACAATAGGTGCCATATTTAAAAACAGGGCAGGTTATGTGATGTTTTACTGTATAAACAAGGGTTAAGGTTAGTGTTAGTTGACTGTTCATACAAGGCATGAGTCATATTTTCTGTGATCATGTCACATGACAAACGACGCATCAAACGTTCCTCTTATCCTTGTGAGTTTGCATCTGGCACGGTTATCAAACAAGGGCAAAAGCCATTGTGTTATCTAACAGAGCTATCACTGGGAAATCCTGTTTGTCTGCCTAATTAGCAAGCGGTGCAGCTGCTTAACAATGAACAGTATTTTGACGAGTCACTTCAGGTCAATGAATCAATGTAGGCATGTTGCGAGCATGGTGCCTGAAGTAAATGAAGAATTATGAAAATGTAAGATTAATTATACTCAAACAGGAGGAGAAGGACAATTTATTTAAACAGGTCAAGAAGGACGACCAGGATCGCGCCACCATGGCGAGACTGCTCTCGGAGATCAGAGACTTGTGCACTAACTACGCACATAGATTTAATAAGATATTAAGTATGAAATGTAAGAAATTTTATGCTCAGAATTGTCAAAATATCCTGTCTTTTTTTCATTCATATTAATCTGAAATGGTACATTCCAATTTTGTTGTTTCTTCCCATAAAATAATCTGCATAAAATATTATGTTTTTAAAATGACCTTTTAAGATTTGAAGCTTCAGATAATATATTGTTTTGATTTACTTCACAGATATGACAGAGTTCTCGGTGTCTGCAGCCTCAGACCTGACCTTAAAATACTCCCATATGGTGATAAAACTGAGGTAGGGCCTCTACTGATGACTCCGCCGCACTGCACCCATCAAAGTCGTGTCACAACCGCCACCCGAAAACTGCAATTAAATCAGGCATTTACAATCCTCGGAGTTGACTCACCACCAGGTGATGATCGGTTGACATCTCCGTCCATCTCTTCGCCCGAGTGTCCAAGACATGCGGCCGCAAGTTCGCCGATACGACTATAAAATAGATCATCAAACTGCAACTTACTGTGTCCTGGTGCGAAGTGCACATATGGACACCCTTATCACGCCCCTCCAGGTCTCACTGTCATTGCCAACATGAGCATTGAAGTCCCCCAATAGAATGAGGGAATCCCCAGAAGGAGCACACTCAAGAACGAATGAAAGAGAAAGTGTCCTTTTTAGCACCTGGATTCTCGTAGTGAGTTTGGATGTGGTCAGAACCATACAGACTTGAATGTGGAGGGGGGGTTGCTGACCAACAGGGTGGCAATAGTGGTGAAAAACCTGTTAAAACTATTTGGTCTGGAGTGAACCACTTGAATTAATGCAGAAATTATTGGTTTTTGTTTGGAGTCTATTGCTGAAGCCTAATTGTTTTAGGGCTTCCCACAGTTTTTGTGGGTTGCTTTTGTTTGCCTCAATGTTCTCATTTAAGAAATTAATTTTGGCATTTTTGATCCTTTTGTTAACCACATTGCGTAGTTTCATAGTTCTGCAGTTGATTGTGGTGTGACATTGAACTGCAGGTCTATGAATTCTACGAGTGCAGAAGATCATATTGTGATCACTTAAATTGCACTCCCCACTGTTTGATTCTAGATTTGTCCGATGCCAGGATTAGATCTATGATGTTTCAAGAAGTGGGGTTTACCCTTGTAAATTGCTGAATCAGCTGGGTAAAGTTATGCAAATTACAGAAGCTGCTGAAGGCTTTGAAAGTGGGAGTGTCTTTCCGAAGGATATTGGTATTACAATCTCCTATCAGAATGACCTCAGAGCTTCCTAAGCCTGCTTCCTAAGCCATGCTTCTCCAATAAATCATAAAATGAGGTTGCAGCTGTTGTTTTCAGGCGTTGCGTCGTGACGAAAAACTCTGGAGTAATAATTCACGTTCCCGAGGCCTCTGCTCGATGTGACCTCGCCTGCGTTACCAGGCTGAGGAGAGAGGCCCGCACCGTCACTATCAAACAAAAGAGAAAAAGTAACTTTAAAAACCCTCATTATACTAATTCGAATCCCATTTCCAATCATTTAGTATCTGCATTGCTAGACATTTCAGAAAGTAAAAATGGCATTTTATAATACAGAATCTGTAGCCAGTGTTTTTGTAGTTTTCTGCTGTTTTGTTGGCAGATTGGAGAGCGAGGGCTGAATCTATCAGGGGGGCAGAAGCAGAGGATCAGCCTGGCCAGAGCTGTGTATTCCAATAAAGACATCTTCCTCCTTGATGATCCACTATCTGCTGTCGATGCTCATGTAGGAAAACACATTTTCGAGGAATGTATAAAGAAGGAGCTGCAGGGAAAATCAATTATACTGGTTACACACCAGCTGCAGGTGAGAAGATGCACTTCATCAGAAAACATCTTTTCCTCAGCAACTTTTCACTGAGCCTGAAACCTTTTATGAAATGCATAAACTCATAAGGTTCTCATAATGATACACATAATTTAAAATGAATTTTAGAACAAATGATATTGTATGGTGGAATTGTCCAAAGTAAAGTAAACCACATCACAAAGTAATGTCGGGCTGCTACAAATGTTTTTCTTCACACCTCTGGCCACGGGGCTGGGATGGTTTCATTGATGAGGTTGTCCTAATGTGTGTCAGTATCTGGAGTTCTGTGATGGCATTTTGGTCCTGGAGGATGGAGAAGTGCTCGAGGATGGAGACCACAATGCCCTGATGAAAGCCGATGGACGCTACGCTCAGCTCATCAGCAACTACCAGCTGGATCAGTCAAAAGTAAAACAGCACTTACAGTTCAGACCTCAGATGTAGCCCTGCTGGTCTCACAATGTATATTATTTTATTTCCTTCCTAGATGTAAATCCCTTTCACCTTTCTTGTTTTATAAGCACAAAAAACAAATAAATAGTTAGCTACTAATAATAATAGCTACTGTACCTACATTTTATTTGTAGAAACAGGACCATATATTCTGAAAAGGTAGTAAGTGGTTTATCATCAACTGCAGTAAAGGCTCAGCAGATGCTTTTATGCAGACTCATTGCTTTTGTTGATATTTTACAGACTCAGGCAGAAGACGATTCACCCCAAGAAAATGAAGAGCTGGAAGAGGTTGAGCTCGCAAATCCCACATTTGGTGGTGCAGTGAACCCAGGTATGGAAAGGCAAAAAAGCAACAACAATTATTGTTTGGTAGTAATGATTTAAATCAGAATATATGCCATTATATATTATGCCTTGCTGTAGAAAAATACAATGTTAAATAATTCTTGCATTCTGTCTAATGTGAAGTAAGTGGCAAAGATGAATACCTAAAAGCAGTTACATAGTTTGTAAAACTACCCTTTGAACTTCCACCTTATCATGGTGTGGGAGTTTGAGTGCTCGAATGGTCCCAGGAGCGATGTTGTTGGGAGTTTTATGGTCTGGTCGGGTCTCCCATGGCAGTTAAAAACTCCAAGGAAGAGAAAAAAGATCAAGGACCGTGACATCGCCTTGTATGGCGGAATGAGGCAGCAGGCTGGTGTGGGCTTGCTTATAGCCCCACAGCAATACGCAAGTTTACCCCGGTGAACGAGAGGGTTGCTTCCCTGTACATTCAGGATGAGAACATGTGTGTCACTGTTGTTTTGGTTTACACGCCGAACAGCAATGCATACTCTTCTTGGAGTCCCTGGAGGGGTACTGGATAGTACTCTGACTGGGGACTGCATTTCTCTTCTGAGGGACTACAACGCTCATGTGTGCAGTAACAGAACGAGAAGGGGTGATTGGGATGAACGGCTTCCCCGATCTGAACGCAAGTGGTGTTCGGTTGTATACAAACAGAATAACTAGGTGGTCAAAGGGTGTGGCAGCAGTGCAGAAAGGTAGCAGACCAAATCTGATTGCCAGTAAACTGTATATTGCATGTTTTTAAACATTGGTATGGCTTTGTTGTAGCATTTGTCCATATACTGAGTGTGTTTTTTAATATATATATTTTTTTAAATTATTTTTATTTATTTATTTATTTATTATGTTTGTATTGTTTGTATTGTATGGTCTGGTAGACTGCTTAAACTGAATTGCCCCTTGGGATAAATAAAGTTGTCTGAATCTGAATCTGAATCTACATACTACTACTACATACAAAAATTCCTATCTTTATTGTCAATTTATTTACAGTTGTCTTTACTATTTGCACTTCCTTTCAGCATTTGACATGTCCGAAGAAAAGGATGATGGAACAATCCAAACAACAGACCAAAAATGTAAGTGTTTTTCTTTGTTTGTTTTTTTGTATGAATGAGATATTGGTGCAGGGTCACCCACTTCAGATGTATATCCAAATTCTTAAAGAAGGTTGGGCTCAGACAGTTTGATATAAAGAATCAGAATCAGAATACTTTAATAATCCCGGAGGGAAATTATATCAGCAACAGTGCTTCACTCAACAAAGTCAGAAATACAAATTATCAGTATACACAGGCCCAGTCCAGTTTATTGTCAATTATATTTTTGTCCTCCACTGAGTCCACATTGACCCCCTGGATCATTGGATAATTTTTCCTCCTCCTGGGACTGCGATCTCCCCCTCCTGAACATTGAACAAAGGGGGGAGACAGCCGAGAGCACATCAAATTGTGTCATCCCGATGGCCGTACTGGAGAGAGAACTGGGTGCATATTCAATCAATGTAAACTCTGAGAAGCAGTATTCTGGGCTACCACACACCACAGGGTTGCTCCTAGGCTCTGGCTATCTTGCTTTGCCTACCCGCTGGTCATCACACCCCAGATCTGAATAGAAAGCCTTGAAAGTTCAAGCATGCGACGAGAACTGAGGACCTCAATCATAAACAATGTTTGAGGAGACTCCATGCAGTTCTCCCAGGCTGAGGGTAGTTTCTGATTGATTTGATCAAAGAATCCATCCCACAGCCACTGCCTGCACCTGGGACACACACAAGGGAGGGAGGGGGAAAACATCTGATAACTAGGGTAGTCACCTGCTTCTGTACCCTCCCAACAAGATATTTGTGTCAGGTGTGTCTGACTTTTTTGACATTCCATATGCTGAGCTTAGTGGTTGACCAATACGGTGGTTGCAATCTCTATGGCAGTGCCATTTTGATTTTGTATTTTTGTCTGCCGACCTTGGTTCCTCTTTGTGTAGCTGTGAATTTTTGTTTTATTACTGACTATCAGCCCATCCCTCTTGAATTTTTTGGCTGAGTAGTTTTCGTTATTTCCTTATTAAATTAACTGTAGACTAATTATCTCGCCTCCGTCTCCGCATTTTGGGGTTCACACTTTTGGGATTCCAGAATGGGATGTCACTGGCACTTTGACCTGAGCATTGGCAGGATGCCTACCGCTGCAATAAGCTTTTCAGCTTTAACATATTATACATCGCACATCAATGCCAGACAGAGGCATCTTGGACCAGGACATTTAAATATGGAGAAATGAACACAAAACACCTCCCATAATTATCTCTCTAAACCTACCTCTTCTCAGCGAGCCAAACCCACATTGCCCCAGTGTTCTTTGAAGCACAAGTTTTAAGTCAATCAAGAGACCCCGGATGCTAGCTTTATTATCTTGATGGTTTTCAGATAATGGAGTTGGCATTTATGTAAATTTAGGTGCAATGGATGTCAAAGAGTTTTGTTTCCAACTGCACATCCTTATCAAGCCCGTCACTCAGAAATTCTATTATTCTAGTTCATAATTTTCTTTGCTTTCAGCTGCTGGTGATGATCAGCTGGTGAGGAAGGAGTCCTCTGAAGAAGGCGCCGTCTCCTGGAGAATCTATCACAGATACTGCCAGGCAGCAGGAGGTCTGATACAGACAGTCCACATGTATGAACTGGAATAAATGCATACAAATGACACATGGCCAAACCAGCTGTATTTGGTGTGACTGTTTTACTTCAGGGTACTTCATCATCTTCCTTGTTATGATTAACTTCATTCTGATGATTGGATCCACAGCCTTCAGCAACTGGTTTCTCAGTTTCTGGCTGGGGCAGGGTGATGGGGTGAGGAGCATATCTTCCCTTTCTCTCACATATACATTTACACACATTAAACTCCATGGTCACAGTATTTGTAATTATCAAATGTTTTTATTTTATTTTATTTTCCAGTTAAAAAATGCTACAAATCCGGGTAGCATCTTAGACAACCCGCGCCTGAGATTTTACCAAATGATTTATGGTGTGGGGATTATTGCCACGGTGACACTTGCCATCATCAAATGCTTCTTTTATACTGGAATCACCTTGAGTGCCGCCTGCCATCTGCACAACATCATATTCAAGAAGGTAACATTTTATATACAGTGGAACCTCGGTTCTCGAACATAACTCATTCCGTTACACTGTTTGAAAACAGATTTGTTCGGAAACCGAAGCTATATTTCCGATAAGAAATAATGGAAAATAGGTTAATCTGTTCCTATGCACCAGATAAATACCCATTTGTATACCTACAATTATATTATTATGTAACTACGTGTATCTAAACAACAGATAACACATAAAAGTGTAAATAATACAAAAACAAAAGCATAATTAAAGTAATAATAATTTTTTCCCCTCAGATTATGTCCAGTCCTATGAGTTTCTTTGACACAACACCAGTTGGACGCATTCTCAACCGCTTTTCCAAAGATCAGGAGGAAGTGGACACTGTGCTTCCCCTCCATATGGACCCTTTCTTGAATTTTAGTCTCATGGTCATGTTTACCATTATCATTATCTCCAGTGTTTTCCCCCCCATGCTGGTTGTTGTGGCTATTTTGGGAGTCTTTTTCACCCTCATTCTTTTGTGAGTTTGATAGCCATTAATTGAATTATTTAATTATTAGTTGAATTGTGCAATATTCTCTGCCACATAACATGCTCTAATGCTCAAATTCTATTAGATTTGTCCTTTTGAAGTAAATATAATAGAGGTCCCAAACAGGAATTGTTGGAGAATGGGATCATAAAAATGTCATATGATTAATTTGCCGAGTGACATGAATGTAATTTGCAAGATTTAGATTGTCATACAATTCTTGCATTTATGAGTATTTTAGGACAAGCATTAGTCTACAGGAATATAACAACATATTAAAGAAGTATACAGTACTGAATATTACCTGTGATTCCCCTGCAGTATATTCCAGAGGAGTATCCGTCAGATGAAGAGGATGGAGAACATCAGTCGTTCTCCCGTCATCTCTCTCAGCACCTCTACCCTGCAGGGCCTCAGCACCATCCATGCCTACAACATAAGAGACAGCCACATAGAAAAGTAAGATGCCAGCGATCCTCATGTTAATCAATTTTCTTTACTAACCTCATGTGCTTGCTGATGATGACAAAATATCTTCCTTCTGTTGTACATTTATGCAGATGATGATCTTTCAGTTACAGTTTCTCACATTCTGTTCTTTATTGTAGATACTTTTATTATCTGCAGTATGTGAGTAAACACCATCCTTTTTCATGTTGTAGATTCAAGACACTGAATGACATCAACTCCAACCAGTACTTATTGTTTCAGTCTGGAACACGTTGGCTATCCTTCTGGCTCGACTTTATGGCTGCAGTTATAGGTTTGGTGGTGTCTCTGTTTGTAGTACTCGGCGATAATGAAGTCATCAATCCAGCTTCGAAAGGCCTGGCCATGTCCTACACCATACAGGTAAACAAAGCAGATGGATGAACATGAGTTTATTTTTAGAAAGAGGAGACCTCCAACATGTGTTTATACACTTGTTTGTTGCCTAGTTGACAGGCATGCTTCAATATGTAGTGAGGCAATCTACCGAGGTGGAGGCCAGGTTCAACTCGGTGGAGCGGCTGCTGGAATACATCACAGTGAGAACTCTACTCTTCTTTGCCTCAGAAAAATAGCAGAGGTTTTCTGGCTGCTACCACCGATATATCCACCCACATTGGTCCTCCTACAAATGCTGCTGTGTTTTTGTTTGACCAAAAAGGACAACGCTGCAATTTATTATCATCTGACACCCTTATTGTCCACTCACTCACACAAGATCTTAATTATTGTGTCCAGGGTTGTAAGTCTGAGGCCCCCAGACACATACCGGTAGCTGATGCTCAAATCCCAGAGGACTGGCCAAAGAGTGGAGCCATTACCTTCCAGGGCTATAGCATGAGGTACAGGGAGAATTCACCCATTGTCCTGAATGAGCTGAATTTCCACATCCAAGCTGGAGAGAAACTGGGAATCGTGGGAAGAACAGGCTCTGGTAAGGCAGTTTACAAAAATGTCAAGTTAATTTAGATATCAAAATGATTGCAGGGCCGAGATGATGGTTCTCCTTGAAGCACAGTACCGGTACGTATTACTCTGGGAGACTCCTGATTACAGGAGCCGTAATGCTCCGACAATCCATCAAGCAGTGCGGCTTCGTAGCTCACCAAAGTCGTACTAAAACATTTTGACCGATTTTTGAGCGCCGTGTACCACATAAAATTGGTTTGAGGTCAGTAAGCAAAACCAGAATTAATAGAGAAGGCGTACCGTGTTATAAGGCGCATCGTTGATTTTTTAGAAAATGAAAGGATTTTAAGTGCGCCTTATGGTCCCAAAAATACGGTAGGTCACGAAAGCGATTGGCAGTCCTGTGAGTCTTCACGCCATGTTCTGTTTTAGAAAGAGACAGTCAGGTGAAAGGGAACATGGAGATGGGGAGAGGAATCAATGGCTTTTTCTAATATAGTAATACCTTGACATACGAGCATAATTCGTTCCAGGACTGAGCTCGTGACTTAAATCACTCGGATGTCAAATACTTCTTCCTCTCAATTAGAATTCCTTTGCTAAATATAATTAATCTATCCTTTCTTACAGGCTATGTATCCCAGTCTTTTAAAACAGCAGTCAAAAAACCAACAATGGATCCCGGTGTATTAGCTAATTATAGTCCAATTTCCAACCTTCCATTTCTGCCTAAGATTTTAGAGAAAGCAGTTTCCAGTCAGCTGTATGTGAATTCTTACAAGGCAAGAAGTTATTTGAGGTTTCTTAGTCAGGTTTCAGAGCTCATCATAGCACAGAGACAGCATTAATTAAAGTCACAAATGACCTTTTAATAGCATCTTATAACGGACTTATCTTCGTGCTTATTTTAATAGATCTCAGTGCAGCCTTTGACACAATAGTTTATCATGAGCCGCGTGCCATATTACATAATAAACATAAATGCAGCACAGTCAGCCGATTATCATGTATCATGATTATTGAGTTTGAGTTTATTTAAACAGGGACAATACATATTCATGAACATTTACACGTAAATATGTAAGATTATAGCCAATGGCTAATTTCCATCTTTAGTCCCTTTTACATCAACAACATTAAACAACAAAATCAATAAAACAACAGTCATAACAAATAGAACAGTTCTACTAAATAGTACAAAATAATAATGAGGATGATGACATTATCAGAAAATCTGCGGATGGTAGCCCAACAATTAGCCAAAGGTAAACAAATATATAAGTTTTGGCATGGGTGTGGGTACAATGTTGCTCTTCCAATAGCCATGCTTTAAATTGTTCGGAAAAAGAGGTCAGAGTCGGGAGTTCACGTATCGTGGTTGGGATAGAATTCCAAGTGTGAGAAGCACAAACAGAAAAAGTGGCTCGACCAAAGGCACTTTTTCTAAATGGAATGACACAGACACCTCTAGAGCCCGTTCTTGTTGATGTGTTTGAGTTTACTTTGACACATTCTTGTAATGGAGGAGGTGCTCTGCCATGGAAGATTTTATAAATCAAGATTGCATCGATGTGTTTAACAGTGTTGTCCCAGCTTAATCGCCCATGTTTCTTTAATATATGACAGTGATGATACCTATTTGGCTTTTTATCTAACACTTTTAGAGATTGTTTATAAACAGCTTCAATCGGTTGTGGAGTTGTTTTACAGGCCGATGCCCAACTTGTTACACAGTATGACGTGTGTGACATGATCATAGTGTCATTATCATTACATATCATTATCATGTACTCATATGCATTATACAAATCTTAGCAACCTTATTTTGTTGACAGCCATGACAATATTGTGCTAATAGTAACCCTACCTTTGTAAACCATTCTGGCCATTTGTGTGTTTGTAGGGAAATCCTCATTAGGAGTGGCTCTGTTCAGGTTGGTGGAGCCGGCAGCAGGAACCATCCTAATAGACGGAGTTGAGATTATGTCCATTGGACTGACGGATCTCCGTAGCAAGTTGTCTATCATCCCCCAGGACCCTGTGCTTTTCATTGGAACTGTCCGGTGAATAATGTCTCATCTTTATGTATCCATGTACTGTTTTAATTGGTTTGTTTGTCACATATTTAAGCTACTGTGATATTGCTGTGTGTGTTTGCCAATAGATACAACCTGGACCCTTTCAGTAACTACACCGATGAGGAGATTTGGGAGGCACTGGACAAGACATACATGAAGGACTCAGTACGTTAATGTTAACAGTACTGTACATTTACAGTCTGAGGAAGTATTTGGTCATTTATATAAACCAAATTAGCATCTGCTACTTTTTATACATACATTTCCCAAGAACTGTGAATTTGTGCTCAATTCAGCTCAAGCCTTGGAGTCACAGTGACAAAGTGTGGAATTCAATGAGGTTATTTCTTTGCCAGCATACGTCTGCTTTACTGTTAGAATGACATAAAAAGGAATTTTGATGAGATTTGTTTGAGCGATGGAATTGGGATGGAAGTAATTGTATCCCATCTTTAGATATACAGCAGGGGTCGGCAACCTAAGACACGTGTGTCATGACTGGCACGCGAGGGCATTTATTTTGGCATGCATAGAATATTAAGAGGCAAAACAAATATTGTAGATTATTAGATTGAACACCTCGCTAGAAATAGAGCACTGTCAGAGAGCAGACAGAGAGAATCCAAAAGCACGACAGGAGAAGGGAATCCAGAAACGTAACTTTAATGTTCAAGCACAGGTGGACAGTCCACACCAGCAGATCAGGATAGGGGCAGGGAGATAGATAAGTTCCAGGAAACAGGCAGAGTTCACAAAACAAGTAATCAGACCAATCAGGAAGACAAATCCAAGCTTCGTCTCCATCGTCCTCGTGAGTTTTCTCTTTCACTGTCATCCTTACCATTTTCTTTCTTTGGACACATTACTTATAACTAATATTCACAAATACAGCGAAAATTACTGAACGGGTGAAGCAGGCTTGGAGCGCTCGCATCTCAAATTCACGCTTGCATCTCAATGCAAAATATTCCTTGCAGTCAGGCTCATATCTCGGAACGCTCGTGTGTTGAGGTATTACTGTATTATATATATCATTGCATTGCAAGATGCATTCTTGATTCTACCTTCATGGATAATACTGTAGCTACAGTGCTTGACAAAAATGACTAATAAAAATTAGATTTCCAAGATATTCCACACATCAGTTCATGTGTCCAAGTTTCAATTTAAATATGTTTACCTTGCAAAACTAAAGATGATACCGGTCCAGATGTGAGAGGTAGGATTTTTTTTTATGGTTAAGGAATCATATAATAAGGGTTAAACTATTATGGGACGATTGCTCTTAGGAGTAATTATATAATTTATGCTGCTGAGGATATTAAGTGTTATGTTATATGACAGCGTTCAGGGTAATTTGTTGCCATGGTGCTTATAGTAGCAGCAGCTCCTTTTTTCATGGCCTAAGAGAGTCATTTAAACATTATTTTAAATTATAATATTCAGTGGTGTCTGAAGTATTGCCAGCTTTTAACCCTTTATAGGGCACTTATTAAAATATTTAGAAATCCAACCGTAGTGTTCTTGGAGGACTTTATTTCTGTTATAACATTTTTCACTGTAGAAAATCAAATCGCCAAAAATAGTCACTTTCCGAATAAATGGTGAATACAAATTGCAAAATCTGTGAACGAGCTGACCTGGCTGTATTTTGATGATCTAGAAGAGATCCTGGATTTTGGATCACTTTGAAAAAAGCATTGACAATGCAGTCAATGGAGCTTCTAATTTTATTCCTAAATACCTCAGTTGATTATTGACTGGTATTTATGGAATTTGACAGTCATGTAGGGTGGGGACCTCTATCTCACGACCGAATTCCATCCGGATCGGATCCAGATTGCGTTTGTGTTTTGGCCTACTGTGCATTTAATATTAGATATAGAGCGTTGACTTATAGCTGAGTCAATTCTGCATCGGAGCATGTAAACAGATTTGTTACTTCCATCAAGGAGTACAGTGGTACCTCTGCTTACGAATGTCTCTACATCCGAAAGTTTCAGGTTACGAAGTATCTGAATGGGAAAATATTGCCTCTCGTTACGAAGGCGTTTCTGGATACGAAGTCAAAAATAGCTGCTCGTAGCTGCTCTGCCATTGGCTATCGCCTAAAATCTGCCTGGCAACCCGTTGCGTATGGGTGTATCCCAGCATGCTATTCGTGTCCCCCTCGTGTCACCCGGAAAAAGTGTTGACAAGTCGGGCTATTGCTCATTATGATGACGTCTGCCTCGCACATTTCCGACGGATTGTCAAAAGCCGGCAAAAGCAGACGTCATTGGATCAGTTTTTCAAGAAACGCGAGGCAGAAAACACCGCAAAGGACCAGTAAACAAAGAGGACAAAAAGTAACAGCTAACAGGTAGATTAATATTTCAAAAAAATATCATAATGTAGCGTCCGTCGGACGCTGGAATAAGCACACGACGGGTAACTCTCCCTAACTCCCGCAGCTCTCCCGTTCCCCTCCTCCTCCTCGCGGCACCCACACACACACACCGCCCCTCCTCCCTGGATGCCTTTGCGGACTCTCTGCAGCGTAGGAATAATGAACACTCCTAAAACATGAACCGTTACAATACTTTTGCGGGGCTTGGAACGGATTAGTGCATTTACATTCAAAATGCGTCTCTACTTACGAAGTTTTCACGTTACGAAGCTACTCCCAGAACGGATTAAATTCGTAAGTAGAGGTACCACTGTATATGTTTTTGTCAGCATCTGTTTGTCTGTTAGCGGGATTACAGAAAAGGTCTGGGTTTTTTTGCATTCCTCAGATCTCCAGACTGGACGGGCAACTAGATGCTCCGGTGTTTGAAAATGGTGAAAACTTCTCTGTAGGAGAGAGACAACTGATTTGTATGGCTAGAGCACTGCTCCGCAACTCCAAGGTTTGTACAGGTGTCTGTCCCCTCTGAATTATTTGGTTTGTATAGGTACTTTGCTGCTGCTGAACATGCCTGTCTTGCAACACAAACTCAAATTCCATGTAATTTTTATTCATTTAGTTCCATATCTCACATAATTTCTCCTTTCGACTCTGCACCATCTCAAACCATGTATCTCTCTAACAATTTTTTCTTTGATTCTGCTGTCATCACTTCAAAATTGAAGTCTTTACCAGTATACAGCATATGACCATTTCCAATGATTTAGGGGGAAAATGCATGCAGTTAAAATATATTTATTTGATTATCATTAACGGGACTGATTTGAGCTGAAAAATAACTTAATGAATTGTTTAAAATGAGGACCTTTTATGCTCTCAAACTTAATGACTGCTGGGATAGGCTCCGGTAGATCCCGCAATCTGGTTTTCACATGAAGCGGTTAAGATAATGAAGAATTTTGAACTAACTCTGTGAAGGTGAAAAATAATCCTCAGTCATCAGTCTTTATGAATTCTTCCCCTTTCCTGCTGTCATCTGCACAAACTCTCTCTCCTGTGGTGCAACAGATTATTCTTTTAGATGAGGCAACGGCATCCATTGATGCGGAGACAGACACCTTGATCCAAAGCACCATCAAAGAAGCCTTCCAGGGCTGCACCGTGCTCACCATCGCCCATCGCATCAACACTGTGATAAACTCAGACCGCATTCTGGTCATGGACAGTGGAGAGGTAACAAACAGAATCACTATTTATTTTTTATCCTGAAGCCAGACTTACAATACATGTTCTCCCTGACAGGTGGCAGAGGTGGACAGTCCAGACGTGCTGAGACAAAGACCAGATTCTCACTTCTATTCACTCCTTGCTGCTGCTAACACTATGAACGCCTGAGCCACTGAAGCCCAGTGACACGCCAGCTACTCAGCACTAATAGCAAGAGGGACACTAGTTACCTCCGCCGAGGCGGGGTGGAGGTTATGTAATCGTCGGAGTCTGTCTGTGTGTCTGTCCGTTAATTTGCCTTTAAACTATGTTACCAGGAACAGATGATTAAATTCTGGTGATGATCCAGAAGAGATCGCGGATTCTGGCTCAGTTTGAAATATTAACATTGTAGTCAATAGAGCTTCAAAATCTGTTCTTCAATATTTTGGTTGATTATTATGGAATTTGAAACAGTCTTGTAGGGTTGTGTTAGAGCTTTCCTCAACTCTCCCCGGTTCTTTGATCCCATTCATATGTGTGTACTCAATGAAGAGAATGTTGGTCAAGTTTATACATTTATGTAAACGATAAATCAGGTACAAGTTGGTGAGGAAACTCAGCGCTGAGGTTAGGCCATGTTCCTTGTGTCTGTCCCAGGGCCCAAACCAAACAATGTCTTCTTGCCGTCTCCTTTTAACACATTCGTTTCAGTCCCTCCCCTAAGGGTGGGGCTTCCCCCCAGCCTATCTGAAACCCCTGTGTATCAGTTTACAATGTGATGTCTCATATGTGACTTAATGTATATACTTAATCAGTATAGTCCATTTATCTAAATGTTGTGCAATCCTATTGTTCTGTCGGCATGCAATTATGTTGTGGAATTCCATCTAATGTGGAAATTCCCTACAGTTGGGACCTCTATCTCACCACCAAATTTCATTCAAATCGGATCTAGAGTGACGTTTTAACAATGAAAAATCCCATTTACGGATTAAAAAATCTGTTTAAAATACACATTAAGTCCAATTCACTTTTACTTTTCATGGTTGGTGTGTAAAGATACCAAGAACAATTTATAACCTTTTGGTGATGATCCAGATCACCATATGGATGAGCTGCTCGGCAGAGGTCTGCACTCTCTAAGCGCTTTTCTAGTTATTGTATTGATTTACACAACCAATCTTGTCTTGCATCTGGTGTAGCTGAGAGGTGGGGTTTCATGCAAGAATATCGCTGATAATGATAAATAATGATGTCTTTATTGCTCTTTTTGTTTACTGATAATACTGAAATAGACTTACTGGAAAAAAGTAGTGCTTATGTCCTATTGTTTAGACACTATTTAAAGCATTATTTATAGATTGTTGTGTCTTTGTCTGCTGCCACTTTGCAGCCATGCTGATCGATGCCTTTGTCCAGAAATAGAAAGGGAAATGTCCTATATGATATGAGACAAATAAGCAAAACACGTTTTAATATCTAGCATGGGACGTTGATGGATGATTAGTTACTTGCACTTATTTACAAACGGCAAGTGTTGCACTAACCCAGGGGTGTATAAAGTGTGCCATGGAGGGCCGAGACACTGCAGGTTTTCCTTCAAGCCGGTCACTAAAGCAAGTGATTTTAATTAGCAACACCTCCTTCAATTTGGGAGAAGGAGATCATTAGTGAGATCAGCTGCTGGAGAGATGGTTGGAAAGAAAACCTGGAGTGCCTCGGCCCTCCATGACACGGTTAGGACACCTCTGCACCTTTTCTTGACTGACCGAACAACCCCCATTCATTCAGTGAATGGAGTGACGGTAACCAGTACTGCTTTTTTGGGGGGGGGCTTAGTATATTTTTGATTGGGGGGTGGGAGTGGGCACTGGGCAGGTCTTAAGGCTTCAAAGAAGCAAGTTGGAAAAAGTTGGAATAATAACAATAAATCATGCTTTTTATCCTCCTCATGACCTCTCGATAGCCCAGATATTGAATGACAACCTGAAACGTGCATCGAAGAATTACATACTACAATTACACTGGCATAGGTTTACAAAATGTGTACTCTTTTTAATAGCATTGTATTCAGCTGTGAGCTGTCGCAGAAAACAATGTTTCATTTTAAACATGAGCAATAAAATCGACTTTTTTTTTGCCACAAATACAAGGCTACAAATGCTCCTGTGTTTATTTAGCAATTGTGAAATTCATTTATGAGATTGGTATTTCAGCTTGAATGTCAGAGTATTTTAACATTTTCATTCTATTCTACATTCACACTTAGATGGAAAAATATTTATCATAATTTGTGGTGTAACTGAGAAATAAAATTAAGAAATGAAGTCTAAAGCATACTGCTCATACTCATTGAAATACTTTAAAAATCAACGATCATCTCATCTACAGGCGCTTTTCCGCTTTGCAGGTCACGGGTCTACTGGAGCCTGACCTCGCTTGCTATGGGCGAGAGGTAGGGTACAACTCGGACGCAATGCCAGCGCATCTCAGGGCCACAGAGACACTCATACGCTACAGACTATTTGGACCTAAATTGCATGTTTTTGGTGGTTGGAGCAAACCCACATGGACATGGGGAGAACAAACGAACTCTGCACAAACAGAATTCGAATACAGCACCTTTTGCTGTGAGGCGACAGCACTGTCCACTACGCCAGCGATCCGCAACCTTTTTCCTGACCGGACCGGTTTCATGCCGGGCAATTTGTTCACGGATCGGTAATGAAATAAAAAAAAGAGGACTGTAATCTTACCAATAAACGTTATATAATGACTTGCAATAACTATTAAACAAGTATTACATTAGTTGTGGTCTCAATAATTGCTTCTGTCCTTCATGTTCACGTTTTTTTCTTTCATAAATTCCACATTCTTGTCTTTTAATCCAGAGTTCTTGGTCTCTGTGCCAAAGCAGTTTTGAACCCTTCATTGCCTCATTAACGAAGATAATCAGCTGTTGTAGATAAACCCGTGTTTTAAGTCTGACTCCTGGTTTGTCTGTTAAAATACATTTTCTTTTCTTCTTCCTCAGTTGGACTTTATACCCTTAGCCTCATTAACGAAGCTAATCAGCTGTTGTAGATAAACCCGTATTTTAAGTCTGACTCCTGGTTTGTCTGTTAAAATACATTTTCTTTTCTTCTTCCTCAGTTGGACTTTATACCCTTAGCAAAGAAGCTCTCCAAAGAGTGTTTTTTTGTTTGTTTTTATTAATTTTCGCTAGTTTAGGGCTGTATTGTAAGTAACGTATCACGTGACTAAGAAACTTCACAGGCGAATGTTAGGTTGGAGAAAAGCTGGTCGTTTTTCAAAATAAAACACCTTTTAGACGCTAATAATCGATCCAATGGAAATGTTATACATTTGTTATTCTGTGCGGCCCGGTAACAAAGCCTCACGGACCGGTACCGGGCCACGGACCGGTGGTTGGGGACCACTGCACTACGCCACTGTAAAAACATCTAATTACACTAAATAATCACTTAACTGATAAAGGATTACATTTCCATGGTAAAATAAATGTGGATAGCTCACATTTCTTTGCAAACTACAACATTCATCAACATTATTTAAAACTAGAAAAGCACTCGGCGAGCTCAAACCTCCGCCAAGCAGCTCATTCCCCTCCTAATTGCATTTACACCGTCCACATGGTGATCTGGATCATCACCAAAAAGTTCTAAATTGTTATTGGTATCTTAATACACCAACCATGAATCAGAGTTTGTGTATTTTTAACTGGTTTTTGAATCTGTCAATGGGGTTTTTAATGTGAAAATGTAATATTTTTTACTGACCTCATTTTGGATCAGATCCAGAAGAAGATTTTGCATGATAGTTCTGACCCCTTTATGACTGGTTTTTGGTGAGTGAATTAAATGCATATTTTACAAAATGTTTTTTTTATTTTTAAAGCCTCCATTACGTAAATGCCACCCCAAATAGGAGGCCATCGAGGTGCATGCTTTGATCTATCCTAGCTCACAAATTGAGAATGTGGGATATATACTGGAAGGGATTGGATAATTCTAATTCGTGAGCTGAAATCTACCGATAATGTGGTCCACCTGTTCAAGTCCTTTTGTATCTTCTGATTTATCCTCTCCTAGTTTGCTTTGTATAGTTTAGACAGTCCTTTTGTGATTGTGACCCTCAAATAATAATTTTTGTTATGTGTCCAGTTACATTAAAATAATTATTGAATCTCTCTTGTCAGAGTGCAGTTAAATGTTTTTTTTCTTTTCTATTTTCTTCTCTCTTTCTAACTTAAGGTTGCTTCCCTGTCTCCAAGTTGGTACACTGTAATTATTAATAATTGTAATAATAATAACTTAATTATTTGTTATTTGTTATTGTTCATCACTGATCTGATCATTTTTAACTGCCAAATGTTCTACGGTCAGGACAGTCGTGTTGTTTATTGCCCTGTTGTCTCACAGCAAGTAGGTTCCTTACTTTTTTTCTAACTTGTCTGCATTTGTGCTCAAAACTGACAACATACATGATGTCAGTCATTGTTCCAGTTTCATGCATTTTATTTGGCAGCCTAGCCTATTATATTTTATTAAGCTGTATTTCCTACTTTGCGCCATCCAGGGCTGTGCCACACCACGGTGAAACATGCAACTAACAAGACAGACAGACAAAAAGTGAGAAATAGACAGTTTTCTGAGGAGAAAGTGCAGTAGATCATGAATTCTAAAGACATATAGACAGGTGAAATGTGATGAGATGTTAATCTACCATGGGATGCAATGCTAGAGAGAGTATTGCCTCAGCATGGTCACGAGTTCTAAAGAGCATGGACATTCATGTGAAACATGTAATTATATGTACCTGGTGATCTATTTCCAGTTAGCATGTGGGTGTGATGATAGTGTTGGTTTTGTCTTTGTTCTAAAGAGCACATGCCGTGCTCTTTAGAACTTGTTACCATGCAGAAACAATAGACCTCTCTGTCATCTTAAACTTTGTCACGTCAAGAGGTGGCCATCTGCTCTCTTGTGCCATTTAAAATAACGCCCTTGATGTAGTGATGCGTGTGATGTAGTTGGCCAGCAGTCTCCTTAGAGGTGAGTTTGGCATCAATATAACATTCAAATATTATTCATGGAAATATTGTAGGGGAAATGCAAACATATATACACAAACATGTTAGGTAATATAGAGGCTAAATTTAAAGTGATCCCTGACAGTTTTGAGAAATAAATGTAAAGAGCTCCACCTCTGCCCTGAAATAGACTCCGGCAACTTCCATGCCCTGCTGAAGCCGAGATAGCGTTGGAAAATGAATATCAGCTGTTGAAGAGGTATGAATTGTATTCATAAATTTTTTTGTGTACTGCTATTTTGACAGTGTATCACCAATGAGTTATTGTTGCCGGAAGTCAGAATCTGTGAATATATTTCCAACTTTACCAAACTGCAAAAGTTTTTATATTCTATGATTGTATAGGCAATTAACCAAAAGAATGAAATAAAAATAATTAAGATCGCTAAAATGAAGATTCACCTGAAAGACTTCTACCAGTCATATTTTCTGACAATAGAGCAGAAAATCTCATGAAAACCCGTACCGTAGTGTTTCGTGGTAGTTTTACCGGTTATTTCCACACTCATTTTGCATGACAAAAAATGTAGGCAAAGTAATAAACAGTAATACTCCAAATGTAGTGTACCTTTGTCACTTTGTCATTTCAGTCGAAAGAAACAAAACGAGTCTGAGGAAACCGTGCAAAGGCAGCATATTGCCAACAGCTAGTGCCAACACTCTCACAGATGCCTGAAGTCGACGCTGGTGCAAGAATCATCATGAACGTATGTAGCAAACTTCTATTCTAATTTCTGAAGACTCGTAGCAAAAGTATATGTTTAGGGAAACAGAGAATTAGATTACTGGTATTGGGTGGAAATAAACAGATTGTCGCGCTGTTCGTAGTGCGTTCAATTATTTCTAAAACGTCAGGATTTCATATGTCCAACATTGATAAATACATCATTGAATGCTCTCCATCAGAAGAGAGAGCGTGCGTCAGAGCCAAGCTGCGCAGAGACTGTTTCTCTGTAGGGTATGCGGTTTTCATGGCCCCACAAACTGTTTCCCTTCACCACTCCCCCCCACTGTGGCATCCGAGGGTGCGCTCTCGGAGCCTACGCGTCACACTCATCAGCTGGTGCTGCTGCCTGCAGGGGCTGTCAGCAATCAGGCTAAATCACAATCAGAATATTTACAATAATATATACAAATACTTAAAAGTGATAGAAGTTTACAATGATGCATCTAAATGGAACAAATTACCTTCTATGTCGTAAAGTTTTTGTGGGTGGTGGTCTCAGTCTAATTGTCCGTGTGCTCCTTCGTTGTACCAGGAGCTGATGGAGGGGGTGGGGAGCGTTGTTCCGGATGCTTCAGTTTCTGAAGCATCCTTCTCTCCATCACTGTCTCTAAGGAGTCCAGATTAACCCCAACAACATCACCTGCCTTACGGATGACTTTATTGAGTCTCTTTGAGTCTGCGACCCTCAGTCTGCTGCCCCAGCACACGACAGCAAACAGAATGGACTAGAGACCATAGATTAATAGAACTGATGGCACTTCCTGATCAGCACTTAAATGGCACTATGGGGCATGCTTCTCACTGTCATGTGACCACGGATTGTTCCATTATGATTGATTGTATATTGTATTTCTTGAGTGTGTGTTTGTATATGAAAGTTAACATCCGTATGGAAGTCGGTATGTGCCAATTCCTGGAGTTATTATTTATTGATTATTCGGGAATGAGTTGTTCATAATGTGTCAAGTATTACCTTAAAACCCCTGTAATTAATAATTGGTTTGCCCAGGGGAGGGGCTAATGGGTATTTGAGGGGAGCTCTGGTCAATTAGAGGAGAGAGTGCTTTTGAGTGAGTGATAGCATGGGTAGCTCATGGTACCAGAGTAAGTGTTACAACTATTTTGTTTTTGTATGTATTTTGGCCTGCACTAAGTATTTTTCACGTTTGCTGCTGTTTGTGGAATGGTGTAAATAAAATAGATCACTACACTGAAGTTTTTCTGGCTGAGCCACCATTTTCCCCATTTTTAAAACAAACCCGTGACACAAGAACAAACGGTAGCTTCCACTGACCTGTTCACATGTTGCTGTCATTGCCCCGATATCTTTACTTCTCCATTTTTTTCAAGTACATCTTTTGTTTTTTTTGCTTTTTAATGTGGAAATCTGTTGTTCTCTCCCATCTATCTTTTTGACTCTAAAGAATGACGCTTTCCAAAGGAGAAACAAACCTGAGGTCTCAAATGCAGATTATGCTGATTTGGACATCAATGAACGGGACAACCCTCCACAAGTCAAAAAATACCGCCAGGGCCTTCAGAACCTAAAGCCTTTCGCCTGCTCCTCAACAGAGTTAGTGTTTTTTAATGACATTGTTAGTCTGTTTGGATGCAATTAATAAATAGGCTTAAATGGATAATACACTATGGATGATAGCCTGATAATAGCTGTTGTTTTAATCTAAATGCCATTATGGCTGCTATACCCATAGCAGAGCTATTGGATGATGTTTCCTTGTCTAGTTCCCACCCAGTTGACAATGCAGGATTCCTGTCTTTTACAACCTTTGCCTGGATGACTCCTATGATGTGGGCCATATTCAGGAAAAGGATGGACATGACGACAATCAACCTGTCACCCTTTGACAAAGCTGACAGCAATGGAGAAAGGTTTGAATTTATTCTGGCTGATTCAGGGGTGCAATACTTCTCAAACAACATTTGACAGTATGGGACTCATTGATAGCTGACAATTCTAGTTGCTGAAATTCTTGTCTGGAAATGGAATCGTGGTTAGGGAAACAATTACAAACGTTGAATATCTGTAGTGCATTTCATGAGAGTGTTTGCTAACCCTAACCTTGACCTTTGTAATGATTTATCAAGGCTGAGAGCGTTGACTCTGATTTTATGTTGTACAGGCTCTTCCGACTCTGGAAGGAAGAAGTGGCAAAGGTTGGCTTGGAGAAGGCCTCTTTGGTTCGAGCAATAATTCAATTTCAAAGAACCAGGTTGATTGTATCTGTCTTCATTGGTATCATCGGCATGGTTGCTGCGTTCCTTGGCCCGGTAATTTTCGACAGCTATTAATGGTTTCCTCTGATGTTTGCCAAATAATAGAGCAATTCCTCTATTCTGCCAAAGAAGATGTTAAGAAAAAACATGAAATTAAACAGTTTGTGCAGCAGAATCAAAATCTCTGCAGGCACAGAGATTCAAAATTACGGTAATTGAAAAATCTTTTTTTCAATAATTTACAGAGCATACATGTACTGATAGAAAGCTTAGTTTGGAGGTTACAGAAAATACTTTAGCTTAACATTCCTACAAATAAAAAATATTTTTGATAAAATACGGGTGCATTTGTGGGATATTGTCTTTAGTATTGTCACGATAAAATGTCAAAGTAATGTGTTTTAAATGTTGCTAGGGTCTGTAAATTCTCCTTTGCTGTAAGTAACTCAAAGTAACCTTCGGGATCTTATGAAGCTCTTCTCCCCCTGATATAATGGATTTGTCTTATTAATATATGATATATGTTTAAGAAAAACATATTTTTTATTCGCATTTTCTGCATGTAAACATCCATTTAAGGTTAAATGACTAATCCTTTCAATCTATCCCAATTTTCTTATCACTACATTTACAAAAATAATGGTGTTGTCATTTTATACAGTTGATGTAAATGTATCCTCTATTTAAGTAAAATAATAATAATAATAATTGTACCTCCACTTGAATAAATGTGTTTTAAGAAGATATTTGTTGGATTAAAATATATATATGTCTCACTTACATGGGAGCATCACCTAACAACACTGTTCCATATGCAAACACCTTATATTTTTATCTGTCTTCTCAGGCTATTCTGGTTCGTAAAATCCTAGCATATGCTGAACACCCGGAGCAGTCCACAATACTGTATGGCGTTGGCCTGGCTTTTGGCTTGTTTACCACAGAGTTTTGCAAAGCCTTCTTCATATCTTTATTGTGTGCACTGGACCTGCGCACTGCAGTCAGGTTAAAGGGTGCCTTCTCTTCAGTGGCCTTTCAGAAAGTGATCTCTCTGCGGGTGCAAACCGGCATTTCAATGGGCGAGGTAACTAACCTATAAGAGTCAAAGCTTATTTGATGTAATTTACCCACATTTCTCCTGTAGTTTTTTTTTTCTTTGTCAAATTTTTGCCCATTAGAATCGCTGAGTTCAAAATGAAAGGATAAATGTATTTTGATGGACCTGTATATATCAGACTATCAACAGGATTAATCAGAATTATGGATTGCCATGAAAATTGGGAGGATGGATCATTGGGCCCGGCCATTAAATTTCAGTGTGCATTGATAAAGGGCTAAGTTTCTTACATTTTCTTAAAAATAGTAACATAGAGAGACAGATATAACATTTTCTTTAATTTATACGGTAGTTAAATAATAACATCCTGATAATAATATCCTGGGTTTAGGTATTTACTGTATCTGTGCGTATAGTCTGGTGCAGATTCAATTAAAAACCTGGATTAAACCTGAACTATATTTAAATATATTGCTATAGGAGTAGTTTGCCCTGCAAGTACTCCTTACAGGTTTATGAGTTCGACTTTGAATAATACGTGACTGATTTAAAGTTCAGTGGAGGTGTGTGCTTTAATCAGTGCTTTTGACACAGTAGAATGTTGAAAATGTTATTGCTTTTGAAATATATTCTTATTTAGAATTTTACACAGACAACATGTTTAAAAAACACTCACACACACATTTTCTGTGTGTGTGAGTGTGCGTGACTTGTTCTCGCCTTCTTTGAAAAACACTCTCTTCCTTCCAGATGATAAATGTTTTGAGCAATGATGGCCACAAGTTATTTGAGGCTGTAGTGTTTGCGAGCTTTCTGCTCTCTGCACCAGTCCTGTTTTTTGTGTGTATCATTTATGCCTGCTTCGTTCTGGGCTCCACTGCACTGACAGGAGTCTTCATCTACCTCATCTTCATTCCTGTGCAGGTTTGTTTGTGTGTGTCTGTCTGCTTGTCTGTCTGTGATTATATTTTCCTGCAGTTTGTTTGGATACTCCTGGGTTATTCTTTAAAAAGTTCCACGTTACATATATGGATATTTTCCTTAACAAATTCTGCCAGAAGGATAGACCACAATGCTGCTTGTTTTCCATTGTCACTCACATTATTTTATTGTTTGTTTGTTTTCTGCTCTCAGTTTTATTTAGCCATGGTCATTAACAAGTTCAAATGGAAAGCCATGGTGTTAACTGACAGCCGTGTTCGAACAATGAATGAGATTCTGAGCAGCATCAAACTTATCAAGATGTACGCCTGGGAAGATTCTTTTGAGGAGAAGATTGCAGGTATGATTTAGGCAGCCTCATGCTTTATTACATTCAGATAAGTTTCTAATAGAAGCATTATTTGTACTCTCACTTTTGTGGTAAACACAAAAACAATCATGCAATATACATTCAGAATTGATTGATATTGTAAAATTGAATCAACAGTAGTTTGCTGTGACATGTTGTGAACTACAATACAATTTGCGAGAAATAATCCATGATTTCAACACTTAAAGATGATAACAGGAATGCACAGTAAACATAACTGTAATCAGCAGTGCATCATGGGAATGAGAGAAAAGTGTGAGAGCTAAAATTTGGAAACAAATAGACATCCTACAACCAGCTCAGCTTGTTCAATAATAATTCACTAATGAAGTTTGCATGTGCCGAGACACATAGCAGCCTGCAACAGTCCCTTATATAATTTCCCTATGGGAATATAATTTCCAGATGGGATTATTAAAGTATTCTGATTCTGATTAAACTAGACACCATATTTCTGTGTTATACTAATTAAACATTGCTGGTTCAATGTCTCTTATTCAGAAAAACTAAATTATCAGAGTAACCGACCAAATATTGATATTTTTATCGTGTGTTATGTATTATTGTATTATTGTAATATTTTCAATTCAATTGATAATAGAAAAGTATTTTAGTGATTTTATAGTGTGGTGTGAATGAAAAGGGTGTCCATCTGTACTTTTATGTATTTTTTTTAGCATATTTCTCCAGTGTGCCCTTTCCTCCAGAAGTTCATGTTTTCTTTGTCTGGTGCCTCATGCAAAGATTAATATCTTACAATTGTGAACATTTCAAGATCTGTCTCACTGTTTAGAGTTTATTTGTATGAATTAGTGCGAGCATAAGTAGGTGTGTCTGTCTTTCTGTGTGGCCCTGCGATGAACTGGTGACTTTTCCAGAGTGTACCATGCCTCTCAACCGCAGTTTGCTGGGATAGGGTCCATCTTAACCCGTAACCCAGATTTGGTTAAGCAGCTGAAGACGAGATGATTATGATCGTCTCGTCTCCAAGAAGATGAATGAGTGAATATATACATATAGTCTGTGCTTTTAAGCAAGCAACTATCGATCTATTATAATTGCATTGTCATGATCTAAAACGTGTTTGCACTGTGTATCGACGATCAATAGATTTACCTGAAATACTAATACCATAGAGCACCGTCTCCAAAACCCTGATTTTTGTCTTTCTTGTAGATATAAGGAAACATGAGATGAGAGAAATGGAAATGGTCAGTTACATGCAGAATATGAATGTTAGCATCACCAGCATCATCCCCGTACTTGCCACAGTTGCCACCTTCCTAGTACACACACTGTTAAAGTTTGATCTCAACACGACTGATGTGAGTACCAACGCAGTCCATTGAATACACTTCAATGGATTTGACAACTTGCTCACAGTCGATATGAATATCAAACTTAAACTTTAGAACTAATCAGTATTGCGGCGGTGTTCTTTGTGATTACCAGGCCTTTACCACCATCGCCATCTTCAATGCTATACGGTTCTGCTTGGCTCTAATGCCCTTGTCTGTGAAGGCCATGGCTGAAGCTGCTGTATCAATAAAAAGGCTGAGGGTAAACTGCTCAGAGCTCTAGATGCAGCGATCATTAGATTTAGCACTGTTGTGGATTTCAGCTGCAGTCACAAGCTGTTTCAAAAAATATGGAAAACAATGTGTTTAAGATGAAATATTTTCTGTGGCTGTGTTTAGAAATTATTGCTAATCCAGAATCCAGAATCCTACCTGAGACAGGATAAAGACAGTGACTTAGCCATTGTCATGGAAAATGCAACATTTTCCTGGACCAAACCAGAGAGTATGCTGGACTCCCCACCCAGCTTAGCCAATGGGGTGGATGCGCAGGAAGTAGATGAAATGTCCCAAACTGAGAAGACTGCAACTCTGTCATCTCTGAGAAACATCTCATTCACACTGCCAAAGGTACGATTCCAGAATGATGTGGGAAAATGTGTTTTTGAGACTGTGGTAAAGTTAAAGTTACTCTGTGTGTTATTTCCTTATCAAGGGCTGCTTGCTTGGTGTCTGTGGGAACGTGGGGAGTGGAAAGACATCATTGATATCCAGCATTTTGGAGCAGGTTAACTCTATTCAGTCTCTTTTACCATCTTATACATGTGGCATTCTTATTGCCTTTGAATGTTTTGTATTTAATTGTCCACTACTCTCATCTTACTCAAAATGATAATCCTCACTTTTCTTTACCAAGCAGGATATATTTTCACCCCTGGTGTTTTTATATATTTTTATGCTGTTTAAGTACTTTATTGATTGCCATTCAATTTGAAATTGATATAGATAGCTCTAGAAGTGCTAGAGTGTCATTCTGTTTTACATTTAACTGCTTGTGTGTGACACACTGTGATCTATTTTATAGATGTACCTTCTGCAGGGCTCCCTTACAACTAATGGGACATTCGCTTACGTTTCCCAGCAAGCCTGGATATTCCATGGAACTGTCCAGGAAAACATCCTAATGGAGCAACCCTTTGACCAGGACAGGTAATTATGAATGAACTCTGACACCTTTGTTTTCTGTACTCTACAGATTAATTTGCATATGGAAACAATAGGTGCCATATTTAAAAACAGGGCAGGTTATGTGATGTTTTACTGTATAAACAAGGGTTAAGGTTAGTGTTAGTTGACTGTTCATACAAGGCATGAGTCATATTTTCTGTGATCATGTCACATGACAAACGACGCATCAAACGTTCCTCTTATCCTTGTGAGTTTGCATCTGGCACGGTTATCAAACAAGGGCAAAAGCCATTGTGTTATCTAACAGAGCTATCACTGGGAAATCCTGTTTGTCTGCCTAATTAGCAAGCGGTGCAGCTGCTTAACAATGAACAGTATTTTGACGAGTCACTTCAGGTCAATGAATCAATGTAGGCATGTTGCGAGCATGGTGCCTGAAGTAAATGAAGAATTATGAAAATGTAAGATTAATTATACTCAAACAGGAGGAGAAGGACAATTTATTTAAACAGGTCAAGAAGGACAACAAGGATAGCGCCACCATGGCGAGACTGCTCTCGGAGATCAGGGACTTGTGCACTAACTACGCACATAGATTTAATAAGATATTAAGTATGAAATGTAAGAAATTTTATGCTCAGAATTGTCAAAATATCCTGTCTTTTTTTCATTCATATTAATCTGAAATGGTACATTCCAATTTTGTTGTTTCTTCCCATAAAATAATCTGCATAAAATATTATGTTTTTAAAATGACCTTTTAAGATTTGAAGCTTCAGATAATATATTGTTTTGATTTACTTCACAGATATGACAGAGTTCTCGGTGTCTGCAGCCTCAGACCTGACCTTAAAATACTCCCATATGGTGATAAAACTGAGGTAGGGCCTCTACTGATGACTCCGCCGCACTGCACCCATCAAAGTCGTGTCACAACCGCCACCCGAAAACTGCAATTAAATCAGGCATTTACAATCCTCGGAGTTGACTCACCACCAGGTGATGATCGGTTGACATCTCCGTCCATCTCTTCGCCCGAGTGTCCAAGACATGCGGCCGCAAGTTCGCCGATACGACTATAAAATAGATCATCAAACTGCAACTTACTGTGTCCTGGTGCCAAGTGCACATATGGACACCCTTATCACGCCCCTCCAGGTCTCACTGTCATTGCCAACATGAGCATTGAAGTCCCCCAATAGAATGAGGGAATCCCCAGAAGGAGCACACTCAAGAACGAATGAAAGAGAAAGTGTCCTTTTTAGCACCTGGATTCTCGTAGTGTTTGGATGTGGTCAGAACCATACAGACCTGAATGTGGAGGGGGGGGGTTGCTGACCAACAGGGTGGCAATAGTGGTGAAAAAGCTGTTAAAACTATTTGGTCTGGAGTGAACCACTTGAATTAATGCAGAAATTATTGGTTTTTGTTTGGAGTCTATTGCTGAAGCCTAATTGTTTTAGGGCTTCCCACAGTTTTTGTGGGTTGCTTTTGTTTGCCTCAATGTTCTCATTTAAGAAATAAATTTTGGCATTTTTGATCCTTTTGTTAACCACATTGCGTAGTTTCATAGTTCTGCAGTTGATTGTGGTGTGACATTGAACTGCAGGTCTATGAATTCTACGAGTGCAGAAGATCATATTGTGATCACTTAAATTGCACTCCCCACTGCTTGATTCTAGATTTGCCCCATGCCAGGATTAGATCTATGATGTTTCAAGAAGTGGGGTTTACCCTTGTAAATTGCTGAATCAGCTGGGTAAAGTTATGCAAATTACAGAAGCTGCTGAAGGCTTTGAAAGTGGGAGTGTCTTTCCGAAGGACATTTGTATTACAATCTCCTATCAGAATGACCTCAGAGCTTCCTAAGCCTGCTTCCTAAGCCATGCTTCTCCAATAAATTATAAAATGAGGTTGCAGCTGTTGTTTTCAGGCGTTGCGTCGTGACGAAAAACTCTGGAGTAATAATCCACGTTCCCGAGGCCTCTGCTCGATGTGACCTCGCCTGCGTTACCAGGCTGAGGAGAGAGGCCCGCACCGTCACTATCAAACAAAAGAGAAAAAGTAACTTTAAAAACCCTCATTATAATAATTCGAATCCCATTTCCAATCATTTAGTATTTGCATTGCTAGACATTTCAGAAAGTAAAAATGGCATTTTATAATACAGAATCTGGAGCCAGTGTTTTTGTAGTTTTCTGCTGTTTTGTTGGCAGATTGGAGAGCGAGGGCTGAATCTATCAGGGGGGCAGAAGCAGAGGATCAGCCTGGCCAGAGCTGTGTATTCCAATAAAGACATCTTCCTCCTTGATGATCCACTATCTGCTGTCGATGCTCATGTAGGAAAACACATTTTCGAGGAATGTATAAAGAAGGAGCTGCAGGGAAAATCAATTATACTGGTTACACACCAGCTGCAGGTGAGAAGATGCACTTCATCAGAAAACATCTTTTCCTCAGCAACTTTTCACTGAGCCTGAAACCTTTTATGAAATGCGTAAACTCATAAGGTTCTCATAATGATAGACATAATTTAAAATGAATTTTAGAACAAATGATATTGTATGGTGGAATTGTCCAAAGTAAAGTAAACCACAGCACAAAGTAATGTCGGGCTGCTACAAATGTTTTTCTTCACACCTCTGGCCACGAGGCTGGGATGGTTTCATTGATGAGGTCGTCCTAATGTGTGTCAGTATCTGGAGTTCTGTGATGGCATTTTGGTCCTGGAGGATGGAGAAGTGCTCGAGGATGGAGACCACAATGCCCTGATGGAAGCCAATGGACGCTACGCTCAGCTCATCAGCAACTACCAGCTGGAACAGTCAAAAGTAAAACAGCACTTACAGTTCAGACCTCGGATGTAGCCCTGCTATTCTCACAATGTATATTATTTTATTTCCTTACTAGATGTAAATCCCTTTCACCTTTCTTGTTTTATAAGCACAAAAAACAAATAAATAGTTAGCTACTAATAATAATAGCTACTGTACCTACATTTTATTTGTAGAAACAGGACCATATATTCTGAAAAGGTAGTAAGTGGTTTATCATCAACTGCAGTAAAGGCTCAGCAGATGCTTTTATGCAGACTCATTGCTTTTGTTGATCTTTTACAGACTCAGGCAGAAGAAGATTCACCCCAAGCAAATGAAGAGCTGGAAGAGGTTGAGCTCGCAAATCCCACATTTGGTGGTGCAGTGAACCCAGGTATGGAAAGGCAAAAAAGCAACAGCAATTATTGTTTGGTAGTAATGATTTAAATCAGAATATATGCCATTATACATTATGCCTTGCTGTAGAAAAATACAATGTTAAATAATTCTTGCATTCTGTCTAATGTGAAGTAAGTGGCAAAGATGAATACCTAAAAGCAGTTACATAGTTTGTAAAACTACCCTTTGAACTTCCACCTTATCATGGTGTGGGAGTTTGAGTGCTCGAATGGTCCCAGGAGCGATGTTGTTGGGAGTTTTATGGTCTGGTCGGGTCTCCCATGGCAGTTAAAAACTCCAAGGAAGAGAAAAAAGATCAAGGACCGTGACATCGCCTTGTATGGCGGAATGAGGCAGCAGGCTGGTGTGGGCTTGCTTATAGCCCCACAGCAATACGCAAGTTTACCCCGGTGAACGAGAGGGTTGCTTCCCTGTACATTCAGGATGAGAACATGTGTGTCACTGTTGTTTTGGTTTACACGCCGAACAGCAATGCATACTCTTCTTGGAGTCCCTGGAGGGGTACTGGATAGTACTCTGACTGGGGACTGCATTTCTCTTCTGAGGGACTACAACGCTCATGTGTGCAGTAACAGAACGAGAAGGGGTGATTGGGATGAACGGCTTCCCCGATCTGAACGCAAGTGGTGTTCGGTTGTATACAAACAGAATAACTAGGTGGTCAAAGGGTGTGGCAGCAGTGCAGAAAGGTAGCAGACCAAATCTGATTGCCAGTAAACTGTATATTGCATGTTTTTAAACATTGGTATGGCTTTGTTGTAGCATTTGTCCATATACTGAGTGTGTTTTTTAATATATATATATTTTTTTAATTATTTTTAATTATTTATTTATTTATTATGTTTGTATTGTTTGTATTGTATGGTCTGGTAGACTGCTTAAACTGAATTGCCCCTTGGGATAAATAAAGTTGTCTGAATCTGAATCTGAATCTACATACTACTACTACATACAAAAATTCCTATCTTTATTGTCAATTTATTTACAGTTGTCTTTACTATGTGCACTTCCTTTCAGCATTTGACATGTCCGAAGAAAAGGATGATGGAACAATCCAAACAACAGACCAAAAATGTAAGTGTTTTTCTTTGTTTGTTTTTTTGTATGAATGAGATATTGGTGCAGGGTCACCCACTTCAGATGTATATCCAAATTCTTAAAGAAGGTTGGGCTCAGACAGTTTGATATAAAGAATCAGAATCAGAATACTTTAATAATCCCGGAGGGAAATTATATCAGCAACAGTGCTTTACTCAACAAAGTCAGAAATACAAATTATCAGTATACACAGGCCCAGTCCAGTTTATTGTCAATTATATTTCTGTCCTCCACTGAGTCCACATTGACCCCCTGGATCATTGGATAATTTTTCCTCCTCCTGGGACTGCGATCTCCCCCTCCTGAACATTGAACAAAGGGGGGAGACAGCCGAGAGCACATCAAATTGTGTCATCCCGATGGCCGTACTGGAGAGAGAACTGGGTGCATATTCAATCAATGTAAACTCTGAGAAGCAGTATTCTGGGCTACCACACACCACAGGGTTGCTCCTAGGCTCTGGCTATCTTGCTTTGCCTACCCGCTGGTCATCACACCCCAGATCTGAAAACCTTGAAAGTTCAAGCATGCGACGTGAACTGAGGACCTCAATCATAAACAATGTTTGAGGAGACTCCATGCAGTGCTCCCAGGCTGAGGGTAGTTTCTGATTGATTTGATCAAAGAATCCATCCCACAGCCACTGCCTGCACCTGGGACACACACAAGGGAGGGAGGGGGAAAACATCTGATAACTAGGGTAGTCACCTGCTTCTGTACCCTCCCAACAAGATATTTGTGTCGGGTGTGTCTGACTTTTTTGACATTCCATATGCTGAGCTTAGTGGTTGACCAATACGGTGGTTGCAATCTCTATGGCAGTGCCATTTTGATTTTGTATTTTTGTCTGCCGACCTTGGTTCCTCTTTGTGTAGCTGTGAATTTTTGTTTTATTACTGACTATCAGCCCATCCCTCTTGAGTTTTTTGGCTGAGTAGTTTTTGTTATTTCCTTATTAAATTAACTGTAGACTAATTATCTCGCCTCCGTCTCCGCATTTTGGGGTTCACACTTTTGGGATTCCAGAGTGGGATGTCACTGGCACTTTGACCTGAGCATGGGCAGGATGCCTACCGCTGCAATAAGCTTTTCAGCTTCAACATATTATACATCACACATCAATGCCAGACAGAGGCATCTTGGACCAGGACATTTAAATATGGAGAAATGAACACAAAACACCTCCCATAATTATCTCTCTAAACCTACCTCTTCTCAGCGAGCCAAACCCACATTGCCCCAGTGTTCTTTGAAGCACAAGTTTTAAGTCAATCGAGAGACCCCGGATGCTAGCTTTATTATCTTGATGGTTTTCAGATAATGGAGTTGGCATTTATGTAAATTTAGGTGCAATGGATGTCAAAGAGTTTTGTTTCCAACTGCACATCCTTATCAAGCCCGTCACTCAGAAATTCTATTATTCTAGTTCATAATTTTCTTTGCTTTCAGCTGCTGGTGATGATCAGCTGGTGAGGAAGGAGTCCTCTGAAGAAGGCGCCGTCTCCTGGAGAATCTATCACAGATACTGCCAGGCAGCAGGAGGTCTGATACAGACAGTCCACATGTATGAACTGGAATAAATGCATACAAATGACACATGGCCAACCAGCTGTATTTGGTGTGACTGTTTTGCTTCAGGCTACTTCATCATCTTCCTTGTTATGATTAACTTCATTCTGATGATTGGATCCACAGCCTTCAGCAACTGGTTTCTCAGTTTCTGGCTGGGGCAGGGTGATGGGGTGAGGAGCATATCTTCCCTTTCTCTCACATATACATTTACACACATTAAACTCTATTTGTAATTATCAAATGTTTTTATTTTATTTTATTTTCCAGTTAAAAAATGCTACAAATCCGGGTAGCATCTTAGACAACCCGCACCTGAGATTTTACCAAATGATTTATGGTGTGGGGATTATTGCCACGGTGACACTTACCATCATCAAATGCTTCTTTTATACTGGAATCACCTTGAGTGCCGCCTGCCATCTGCACAACATCATATTCAAGAAGGTAACATTTTAGAAAACAGTGGAACCTCGGTTCTCGAACATAACTCATTCCGTTACACTGTTCGAAAACAGATTTGTTCGGAAACCGAAGCTATATTTCCGATAAGAAATAATGGAAACTAGGTTAATCTGTTCCTGCACCAGATAAATACCCATTTGCATACCTAAAATTATATTAATATGTAACTACGTGTATCTAAACAACAGATAACACATAAAAGTGTAAATAATACAAAAACAAAAGCATAATTAAAGTAATAATAATTTTTTCCCCTCAGATTATGTCCAGTCCTATGAGTTTCTTTGATACAACACCAGTTGGACGCAATCTCAACCGCTTTTCCAAAGATCAGGAGGAAGTGGACACTGTGCTTCCCCTCCATATGGACCCTTTCTTGAATTTTAGTCTCATGGTCATGTTTACCATTATCATTATCTCCAGTGTTTTCCCCCCCATGCTGGTTGTTGTGGCTATTTTGGGAGTCTTTTTCACCCTCATTCTTTTGTGAGTTTGATAGCCATTAATTGAATTATTTAATTATTAGTTGAATTGTGCAATATTCTCTGCCACATAACATGCTCTAATGCTCAAATTCTATTAGATTTGTCCTTTTGAAGTAAATATAATAGAGGTCCCAAACAGGAATTGTTGGAGAATGGGATCATAAAAATGTCATATGATTAATTTGCCAAGTGACATGAATGTAATTTGCAAGATTTAGATTGTCATACAATTCTTGCATTTATGAGTATTTTAGGACAAGCATTAATGTACAGGAATATAACAACATATTAAAGAAGTATACAGTACTGAATATTACCTGTGATTCCCCTGCAGTATATTCCAGAGGAGTATCCGTCAGATGAAGAGGATGGAGAACATCAGTCGTTCTCCCGTCATCTCTCTCAGCACCTCTACCCTGCAGGGCCTCAGCACCATCCATGCCTACAACATAAGAGACAGCCACATAGAAAAGTAAGATGCCAGCGATCCTCATGTTAATCAATTTTCTTTACTAACCTCATGTGCTTGCTGATGATGACAAACTATCTTCCTTCTGTTGTACATTTATGCAGAGGATGATCTTTCAGTTACAGTTTCTCACATTCTGTTCTTTATTGTAGATACTTTTATTATCTGCAGTATGTGAGTAAACACCATCCTTTTTCATGTTGTAGATTCAAGACACTGAATGACATCAACTCCAACCAGTACTTATTGTTTCAGTCTGGAACACGTTGGCTATCCTTCTGGCTCGACTTTATGGCTGCAGTTATAGGTTTGGTGGTGTCTCTGTTTGTAGTACTCAGCGATAATGAAGTCATCAATCCAGCTTCGAAAGGCCTGGCCATGTCCTACACCATACAGGTAAACAAAGCAGATGGATGAACATGAGTTTATTTTTAGAAAGAGGAGACCTCCAACATGTGTTTATACACCTGTTTTTTGCCTAGTTGACGGGCATGCTTCAGTATGTAGTGAGGCAATCTACCGAGGTGGAGGCCAGGTTCAACTCGTTGGAGCGGCTGCTGGAATACATCACAGTGAGAACTCTACTCTTTGCCTCAGAAAAATAGCAGAGGTTTTCTGGCTGCTACCACCGATATATCCACCCACATTGGTCCTCCTACAAATGCTGCTGTGTTTTTGTTTGACCAAAAAGGACAACTCTGCAATTTATTATCATCTGACACCCTTATTGTCCACTCACTCACACAAGATCTTAATTATTGTGTCCAGGGTTGTAAGTCTGAGGCCCCCAGACACATACCGGTAGCTGATGCTCAAATCCCAGAGGACTGGCCAAAGAGTGGAGCCATTACCTTCCAGGGCTATAGCATGAGGTACAGGGAGAATTCACCCATTGTCCTGAATGAGCTGAATTTCCACATCCAAGCTGGAGAGAAACTGGGAATCGTGGGAAGAACAGGCTCTGGTAAGGCAGTTTACAAAAATGTCAAGTTAATTTAGATATCAAAATGATTGCAGGGCCGAGATGATGGTTCTCCTTGAAGCACAGTACCGGTACGTATTACTCTGGGAGACTCCTGATTACAGGAGCCGTAATGCTCCGACAATCCATCAAGCAGTGCGGCTTCGTAGCTCACCAAAGTCGTACTAAAACATTTTGACCGATTTTTGAGCGCCGTGTACCACATAAAATTGGTTTGAGGACAGTAAGCAAAACCAGAATTAATAGAGAAGGCGTACCGTGTTATAAGGCGCATCGTTGATTTTTGAGAAAATGAAAGGATTTTATGTGCGCCTTATGGTCCCAAAAATACGGTAGGTTACGAAAGCGATTGGCAGTCCTGTGAGTCTTCACGCCATGTTCTGTTTTAGAAAGAGACAGTCAGGTGAAAGGGAACATGGAGATGGGGAGAGGAATCAATGGCTTTTTCTAATATAGTAATACCTTGACATACGAGCATAATTCGTTCCAGGACTGAGCTCGTGACTTAAATCACTCGGATGTCAAATACTTCTTCCTCTCAATTAGAATTCCTTTGCTAAATATAATTAATCTATCCTTTCTTACAGGCTATGTATCCCAGTCTTTTAAAACAGCAGTCAAAAAACCAACAATGGATCCCGGTGTATTAGCTAATTATAGTCCAATTTCCAACCTTCCATTTCTGCCTAAGATTTTAGAGAAAGCAGTTTCCAGTCAGCTGTATGTGAATTCTTACAAGGCAAGAAGTTATTTGAGGTTTCTCAGTCAGGTTTCAGAGCTCATCATAGCACAGAGACAGCATTAATTAAAGTCACAAATGACCTTTTAATAGCATCTTATAACGGACTTATCTTCGTGCTTATTTTATTAGATCTCAGTGCAGCCTTTGACACAATAGTTTATCATGAGTCGCGTGCCATATTACATAATAAACATAAATGCAGCACAGTCAGCCGATTATCATGTATCATGATTATTGAGTTTGAGTTTATTTAAACAGGGACAATACATATTCATGAACATTTACACGTAAATATGTAAGATTATAGCCAATGGCTAATTTCCATCTTTAGTCCCTTTTACATCAACAACATTAAACAACAAAATCAATAAAACAACAGTCATAACAAATAGAACAGTTCTACTAAATAGTACAAAATAATAATGAGGATGATAACATTATCAGAAAATCTGCGGATGGTAGCCCAACAATTAGCCAACGGTAAACAAATATATAAGTTTCGGCATGGGTGTGGCTACAATGTTGCTCTTCCAATAGCCATGCTTTAAATTGTTCGGAAAAAGAGGTCAGAGTCGGGAGTTCACGTATCGTGGTTGGGATAGAATTCCAAGTGTGAGAAGCACGAACAGAAAAAGTGGCTCGACCAAAGGCACTTTTTCTAAATGGAATGACACAGACACCTCTAGAGCCTGTTCTTGTTGATGTGTTTGAGTTTACTTTGACACATTCTTGTAATGGAGGTGCTCTGCCATGGAAGATTTTATAAATCAAGATTGCATCGATGTGTTTAACAGTGTTGTCCCAGCTTAATCGCCCATGTTTCTTTAATATATGACAGTGATGATACCGATTTGGCTTTTTATCTAACACTTTTAGAGATTGTTTATAAACAGCTTAAATCGGTTGTAGAGTCGTTTTACAGGCCGATGCCCAACTTGTTACACAGTATGACGTGTGTGACATGATCATAGTGTCATTATCATTACATATCATTATCATGTACTCATATGCATAATACAAATCTTAGCAACCTTATTTTGTTGACAGCCATGACAATATTGTGCTAATAGTAACCCTACCTTTGTAAACCATTCTGGCCATTTGTGTGTTTGTAGGGAAATCCTCATTAGGAGTGGCTCTGTTCAGGTTGGTGGAGCCGGCAGCAGGAACCATCCTAATAGACGGAGTTGAGATTATGTCCATTGGACTGACGGATCTCCGTAGCAAGTTGTCTATCATCCCCCAGGACCCTGTGCTTTTCATTGGAACTGTCCGGTGAATAATGTCTCATCTTTATGTATCCATGTACTGTTTTAATTGGTTTGTTTGTCACATATTTAAGCTACTGTGATATTGCTGTTTGTGTTTGCCAATAGATACAACCTGGACCCTTTCAGTAACTACACCGATGAGGAGATTTGGGAGGCACTGGACAAGACATACATGAAGGACTCAGTACGTTAATGTTAACAGTACTGTACATTTACAGTCTGAGGAAGTATTTGGTCATTTATATAAACCAAATTAGCATCTGCTACTTTTTATACATACATTTCCCAAGAACTGTGAATTTGTGCTCAATTCAGCTCAAGCCTTGGAGTCACAGTGACAAAGTGTGGAATTCAAGGAGGTTATTTCTTTGCCAGCATACGTCTGCTTTACTGTTAGAATGACATAAAAAGGAATTTTGATGAGATTTGTATGAGCGATGGAATTGGGATGGAAGTAATTGTATCCCATCTTTAGATATACAGCAGGGGTCGGCAACCTAAGACACGTGTGTCATGACTGGCACGCGAGGGCATTTATTTTGGCATGCATAGAATATTAAGAGGCAAAACAAATATTGTAGATTATTAGATTGAACACCTCGCTAGAAATAGAGCACTGTCAGAGAGCAGACAGAGAGAATCCAAAAGCACGACAGGAGAAGGGAATCCAGAAACGTAACTTTAATGTTCAAGCACAGGTGGACAGTCCACACCAGCAGATCAGGATAGGGGCAGGGAGATAGATAAGTTCCAGGAAACAGGCAGAGTTCACCAAACAAGTAATCAGACCAATCAGGAAGACAAATCCAAGCTTCGTCTCCATCGTCCTCGTGAGTTTTCTCTTTCACTGTCATCCTTACCATTTTCTTTCTTTGGACACATTACTTATAACTAATATTCACAAATACAGCGAAAATTACTGAACGGGTGAAGCAGGCTTGGAGCGCTCGCATCTCAAATTCAAGCTTGCATCTCAATGCAAAATATTCCTTGCAGTCAGGCTCATATCTCGGAACGCTCGTGTGTTGAGGTATTACTGTATTATATATATCATTGCATTGCAAGATGCATTCTTGATTCTACCTTCATGGATAATACTGTAGCTACAGTACTTGGACAACAATGACTAATACAAATTAGATTTCCAAGATATTCCACACAACAGTTCATGTGTCCAAGTTTTAATTTAAATATGTTTACCTGGCAAAACTAAAGATGATACCGGTCCAGATGTGAGAGGTAGGATTTTTTTTATGGTCAAGGAGTCATATAATAAGGTTTAAACTATTATGGGACGATTGCTCTTAGGAGTAATTATATAATTTATGCTGCTGAGGATATTAAGTTTATGTTATATGACAGCGTTCAGGGTAATATGTTGCCATGGTGCTTATAGTAGCAGCAGCTCCTTTTTTCATGGCCTAAGAGAGTCATTCAAACATTATTTAAAATTATAATATTCAGTGGTGTCTGAAGTATTGCCAGCTTTTAACCCTTTATAGGGCACTTAGGACTCAAAATCCAACCGTAGTGTTCTTGGAGGACTTTATTTCTGTTATAACATTTTTCACTGTAGAAAATCAAATCGCCAAAAATAGTCACTTTCCGAATAAATGGTGAATACAGATTGCAAAATCTGTGAACAAGCTGACCTGGCTGTATTTTGATGATCTAGAAGAGATCCTGGATTTTGGATCACTTTGAAAAAAGCATTGACAATGCAGTCAATGGAGCTTCTAATTTTATTCCTAAATACCTCAGTTGATTATTGACTGGTATTTATGGAATTTGACAGTCATGTAGGGTGGGGACCTCTATCTCACGACCGAATTCCATCCGGATCGGATCCAGATTGCGTTTGTGTTTTGGCCTACTGTGCATTTAATATTAGATATAGAGCGTTGACTTATAGCTGAGTCAATTCTGCATCGGAGCATGTAAACAGATTTGTTACTTCCATCAAGGAGTTTATGTTTTTGACAGCATCTGTTTGTCTGTTAGCGGGATTACAGAAAAGGTCTGGTTTTTTTGCATTCCTCAGATCTCCAGACTGGACGGGCAACTAGATGCTCCGGTGCTTGAAAATGGTGAAAACTTCTCTGTAGGAGAGAGACAACTGATTTGTATGGCTAGAGCACTGCTCCGCAACTCCAAGGTTTGTACAGGTGTCTGTCCCCTCTGAATTAATTACCCTCGCCAAAGGGGAGGCGAGGGTATTGTAATTGGGTCTGTTTGCCTGTCTGTCTGTCTGTCTTTCTGTTTGTTTGTCTGTCCGCGCGCATAACTCAAAAACTAGTAACCCAATCAACTTGAAATTTTTACACAAGCAAGGTTCTGTCCGTGTCTCGGTCCTCCCCGAGAATGGCGTTGATCCGGATCTGAAGCCAGATTTTAGAATTGTTTAAAGGATTCTTTAACATTGCGAGATAAGGCACTTGGAGGCGAGGGTCTGCAATCTCTGATTGATCAGCTTGTTTGATTTGTATCGGTTCTTTGCTGCTGCTGAACATGCCTGTGTTGCAACACAAACTCAAATTCCATGTAATTTTTATTCATTTAGTTCCATATCTCACCTAATTTCTCCTTTCGACTCTGCACAATCTCAAACCATGTATCTCTCTAACGATAGATTCTTTCGTTCATGTTTTTTTCCCTTCATGTGTGAATGCATGGTATAGTTCTCCAAGAATGTATTTTCTTGAGAGGAATTTCACTTCAACCACAAAGCCATGTTCCATTTTTTTCTTTGATTCTGCTGTCATCACTTCAAAGTTGAAGTCTTTACCAGTATACAGCATATGACCATTTCCAATGATTTAGGGGGAAAATGCATGCAGTTAAAATAGATTTATTTGATTATCACTAACGGGACTGATTTGAGCTTAAAAATAACTTAATGAAGTTGAAACCTTCAATTTTTTAAAATGAGGACCTTTTATGCTCTCAAACTTAATGACTGTTGTATTGTGTGTCATGTGGAAAACAATATTAGTATTAAATGCTCTGTTGCTGTTAAAAAACTGAAATAAAATTTAAGTGGAAAAAAAAAAACTTAATGACTGCTGGGATAGGCTCCGGTAGATCCCGCGACCTGGTTTTCACATGAAGCGGTTAAGATAATGAAGAATTTTGAACAACTAACTCTGTGAAGGTGAAAAATAATCCTCAGTCATCAGTCTTTATGAATTATTCCCCTTTCCTGCTGTCATCTGCACAAACTCTCTCTCCTGTGGTGCAACAGATTATTCTTTTAGATGAGGCAACGGCATCTATTGATGCGGAGACAGACACCTTGATCCAAAGCACCATCAAAGAAGCCTTCCAGGGCTGCACCGTGCTCACCATCGCCCATCGCATCAACACTGTGATAAACTCAGACCGCATTCTGGTCATGGACAGTGGAGAGGTAACAAACAGAATCACTATTTATTTTTTATCCTGGAGCCAGACTTACAATACATGTTCTCCCTGACAGGTGGCAGAGGTGGACAGTCCAGACGTGCTGAGACAAAGACCAGATTCTCACTTCTATTCACTCCTTGCTGCTGCTAACACTATGAACACCTGAGCCACTGAAGCCCAGTGACACGCCAGCGCCTCAGCACTAATAGCAAGAGGGACACTAGTTACCTCCGCCGAGGCGAGGTGGAGGTTATGTAATCGTCGGAGTCTGTCTGTGTGTCTGTCCGTTAATTTGCCTTTAAACTATGTTACCAGGAACAGATGATTAAATTCTGGTGATGATCCAGAAGAGATCGCGGATTCTGGCTCAGTTTGAAATATTAACATTGTAGTCAATAGAGCTTCAAAATCTGTTCTTCAATATTTTGGTTGATTATTATGGAATTTGAAACAGTCTTGTAGGGTTGTGTTAGAGCTTTCCTCAACTCTCCCCGGTTCTTTGATCCCATTCATATGTGTGTACTCAATGAAGAGAATGTTGGTCAAGTTTATACATTTATATAAACAATAAATCAGGTACAAGTTGGTGAGGAAACTCAGCGCTGAGGTTAGGCCATGTTCCTTGTGTCTGTCCCAGGGCCCAAACCAAACAATGTCTTCTTGCCGTCTCCTTTTAACACATTCGTTTCAGTCCCTCCCCTAAGGGTGGGGCTTCCCCCCAGCCTATCTGAAACCCCTGTGTATCAGTTTACAATGTGATGTCTTGTATGTGACTTAATGTATATACTTAATCAGTATAGTCCATTTATCTAAATGTTGTGCAATCCTATTGTTCTGTCGGCATGCAATTATGTTGTGGAATTCCATCTAATGTGGAAATTCCCTACAGTTGGGACCTCTATCTCACCACCAAATTTCATTCAAATCGGATCTAGAGTGACGTTTTAACAATGAAAAATCCCATTTACGGATTAAAAAATCTGTTTAAAATACACATTAAGTCCAATTCACTTTTACTTTTCATGGTTGGTGTGTAAAGATACCAAGAACAATTTATAACCTTTTGGTGATGATCCAGATCACCATATGGATGAGCTGCTCGGCAGAGGTCTGCACTCTCTAAGCGCTTTTCTAGTTATTGTATTGATTTACACAACCAATCTTGTCTTGCATCTGGTGTAGCTGAGAGGTGGGGTTTCATGCAAGAATATCGCTGATAATGATAAATAATGATGTCTTTATTGCTCTTTTTGTTTACTGATAATACTGAAATAGACTTACTGGAAAAAAGTAGTGCTTATGTCCTATTGTTTAGACACTATTTAAAGCATTATTTATAGATTGTTGTGTCTTTGTCTGCTGCCACTTTGCAGCCATGCTGATCGATGCCTTTGTCCAGAAATAGAAAGGGAAATGTCCTATATGATATGAGACAAATAAGCAAAACACGTTTTAATATCTAGCATGGGACGTTGATGGATGATTAGTTACTTGCACTTATTTACAAACGGCAAGTGTTGCACTAACCCAGGGGTGTATAAAGTGTGCCATGGAGGGCCGAGACACTGCAGGTTTTCCTTCAAGCCGGTCACTAAAGCAAGTGATTTTAATTAGCAACACCTCCTTCAATTTCGGAGAAGGAGATCATTAGTGAGATCAGCTGCTGGAGAGATGGTTGGAAAGAAAACCTGGAGTGCCTCGGCCCTCCATGACACGGTTAGGACACCTCTGCACCTTTTCTTGACTGACCGAACAACCCCCATTCATTCAGTGAATGGAGTGACGGTAACCAGTACTGCTTTTTTGGGGGGGGGCTTAGTATATTTTTGATTGGGGGGTGGGAGTGGGCACTGGGCAGGTCTTAAGGCTTCAAAGAAGCAAGTTGGAAAAAGTTGGAATAATAACAATAAATCATGCTTTTTATCCTCCTCATGACCTCTCGATAGCCCAGATATTGAATGACAACCTGAAACGTGCATCGAAGAATTACATACTACAATTACACTGGCATAGGTTTACAAAATGTGTACTCTTTTTAATAGCATTGTATTCAGCTGTGAGCTGTCGCAGAAAACAATGTTTCATTTTAAACATGAGCAATAAAATCGACTTTTTTTTTGCCACAAATACAAGGCTACAAATGCTCCTGTGTTTATTTAGCAATTGTGAAATTCATTTATGAGATTGGTATTTCAGCTTGAATGTCAGAGTATTTTAACATTTTCATTCTATTCTACATTCACACTTAGATGGAAAAATATTTATCATAATTTGTGGTGTAACTGAGAAATAAAATTAAGAAATGAAGTCTAAAGCATACTGCTCATACTCATTGAAATACTTTAAAAATCAACGATCATCTCATCTACAGGCGCTTTTCCGCTTTGCAGGTCACGGGTCTACTGGAGCCTGACCTCGCTTGCTATGGGCGAGAGGTAGGGTACAACTCGGACGCAATGCCAGCGCATCTCAGGGCCACAGAGACACTCATACACTACAGACTATTTGGACCTAAATTGCATGTTTTTGGTGGTTGGAGCAAACCCACATGGACATGGGGAGAACAAACGAACTCTGCACAAACAGAATTCGAATACAGCACCTTTTGCTGTGAGGCGACAGCACTGTCCACTACGCCAGCGATCCGCAACCTTTTTCCTGACCGGACCGGTTTCATGCCGGGCAATTTGTTCACGGATCGGTAATGAAATAAAAAAAAGAGGACTGTAATCTTACCAATAAACGTTATATAATGACTTGCAATAACTATTAAACAAGTATTACATTAGTTGTGGTCTCAATAATTGCTTCTGTCCTTCATGTTCACGTTTTTTTCTTTCATAAATTCCACATTCTTGTCTTTTAATCCAGAGTTCTTGGTCTCTGTGCCAAAGCAGTTTTGAACCCTTCATTGCCTCATTAACGAAGATAATCAGCTGTTGTAGATAAACCCGTGTTTTAAGTCTGACTCCTGGTTTGTCTGTTAAAATACATTTTCTTTTCTTCTTCCTCAGTTGGACTTTATACCCTTAGCCTCATTAACGAAGCTAATCAGCTGTTGTAGATAAACCCGTATTTTAAGTCTGACTCCTGGTTTGTCTGTTAAAATACATTTTCTTTTCTTCTTCCTCAGTTGGACTTTATACCCTTAGCAAAGAAGCTCTCCAAAGAGTGTTTTTTTGTTTGTTTTTATTAATTTTCGCTAGTTTAGGGCTGTATTGTAAGTAACGTATCACGTGACTAAGAAACTTCACAGGCGAATGTTAGGTTGGAGAAAAGCTGGTCGTTTTTCAAAATAAAACACCTTTTAGACGCTAATAATCGATCCAATGGAAATGTTATACATTTGTTATTCTGTGCGGCCCGGTAACAAAGCCTCACGGACCGGTACAGGGCCACGGACCGGTGGTTGGGGACCACTGCACTACGCCACTGTAAAAACATCTAATTACACTAAATAATCACTTACCTGATAAAGGATTACATTTCCATGGTAAAATAAATGTGGATAGCTCACATTTCTTTGCAAACTACAACATTCATCAACATTATTTAAAACTAGAAAAGCACTCGGCGAGCTCAAACCTCCGCCAAGCAGCTCATTCCCCTCCTAATTGCATTTACACCGTCCACATGGTGATCTGGATCATCACCAAAAAGTTCTAAATTGTTATTGGTATCTTAATACACCAACCATGAATCAGAGTTTGTGTATTTTTAACTGGTTTTTGAATCTGTCAATGGGGTTTTCAATGTGAAAATGTAATATTTTTTACTGAGTTCATTTTGGATCAGATCCAGAAGAAGATTTTGCATGATAGTTCTGACCCCTTTATGACTGGTTTTTGGTGAGTGAATTAAATGCATATTTTACAAAATGTTTTTTTTATTTTTAAAGCCTCCATTACGTAAATGCCACCCCAAATAGGAGGCCATCGAGGTGCATGCTTTGATCTATCCTAGCTCACAAATTGAGAATGTGGGATATATACTGGAAGGGATTGGATAATTCTAATTCGTGAGCTGAAATCTACCGATAATGTGGTCCACCTGTTCAAGTCCTTTTGTATCTTCTGATTTATCCTCTCCTAGTTTGCTTTGTATAGTTTAGACAGTCCTTTTGTGATTGTGACCCTCAAATAATAATTTTTGTTATGTGTCCAGTTACATTAAAATAATTATTGAATCTCTCTTGTCAGAGTGCAGTTAAATGTTTTTTTTCTTTTCTATTTTCTTCTCTCTTTCTAACTTAAGGTTGCTTCCCTGTCTCCAAGTTGGTACACTGTAATTATTAATAATTGTAATAATAATAACTTAATTATTTGTTATTTGTTATTGTTCATCACTGATCTGATCATTTTTAACTGCCAAATGTTCTACGGTCAGGACAGTCGTGTTGTTTATTGCCCTGTTGTCTCACAGCAAGTAGGTTCCTTACTTTTTTTCTAACTTGTCTGCATTTGTGCTCGAAACTGACAACATACATGATGTCAGTCATTGTTCCAGTTTCATGCATTTTATTTGGCAGACTAGCCTTTTATATTTTATTAAGCTGTATTTCCTACTTTGCGCCATCCAGGGCTGTGCCACACCACGGTGAAACATGCAACTAACAAGACGGACAGACAAAAAGTGAGGAATAGACAGTGTTCTGAGGAGAAAGTGCAGTAGATCATGAATTCTAAAGACATATAGACAGGTGAAATGTGATGAGATGTTAATCTACCATGGGATGCAATGCTAGAGAGAGTATTGCCTCAGCATGGTCACGAGTTCTAAAGAGCATGGACATTCATGTGAAACATGTAATGTAATAATATGTAATAATAGTGTTGGTTTTGTCTTTGTTCTAAAGAGCATGGACATTCATGTGAAACATGTAACTATATGTACCTGGTGATCTATTTCCAGTTAGCATGTGGGTGTGATGATAGTGTTGGTTTTGTCTTTGTTCTAAAGAGCACATGCCGTGCTCTTTAGAACTTGTTACCATGCAGAAACAATAGACCTCTCTGTCATCTTAAACTTTGTCACGTCAAGAGGTGGCCATCTGCTCTCTTGTGCCATTTAAAATAACACCATTGATGTAGTGATGCGTGTGATGTAGTTGGCCAGCAGTCTCCTTAGAGGTGAGTTTGGCATCAATATAACATTCAAATATTATTCATGGAAATATTGTAGGGGAAATGCAAACATATATACACAAACATGTTAGGTAATATAGAGGCTAAATTTAAAGTGATCCCTGACAGTTTTGAGAAATAAATGTAAAGAGCTCCACCTCTGCCCTGAAATAGACTCCGGCAACTTCCATGCCCTGCTGAAGCCGAGATAGCGTTGGAAAATGAATATCAGCTGTTGAAGAGTACTTTGTGTACTGCTATTTTGACAGTGTATCACCAATGAGTTATTGTTGCCGGAAGTCAGAATCTGTGAATATATTTCCAACTTTACCAAACTGCAAAAGTTTTTATATTCTATGATTGTATGGGCAATTAACCAAAAGAATGAAATAAAAATAATTAAGATCGCTAAAATGAAGATTCACCTGAAAGACTTCTACCAGTCATATTTTCTGACAATAGAGCTTAAAATCTCATGAAAACCCGTACCGTAGTGTTTCGTGGTAGTTTTACCGGTTATTTCCACAGTCATTTTGCATGACAAAAAACGTAGGCAAAGTAATAAACAGTAATACTCCAAATGTAGTGTACCTTTGTCACTTTGTCATTTCAGTCGAAAGAAACAAAACAAGTCTGAGGAAACCATGCAAAGGCAGCATATTGCCAACAGCTAGTGCCAACACTCTCACAGATGCCTGAAGTCGACGCTGGTGCAAGAATCATCATGAACGTATGTAGCAAACTTCTATTCTAATTTCTGAAGACTCGTAGCAAAAGTATATGTTTAGGGAAACAGAGAATTAGATTACTGGTATTGGGTGGAAATAAACAGATTGTCGCGCTGTTCGTAGTGCGTTCAATTATTTCTAAAACGTCAGGATTTCATATGTCCAACATTGATAAATACATCATTGAATGCTCTCCATCAGAAGAGAGAGCGTGTGTCAGAGCCAAGCTGCGCAGAGACTGTTTCTCCGTAGGGTATGCGGTTTTCATGGCCTCACAAACTGTTTCCCTTCACCACTCCCCCCCCACTGTGGCATCCGAGGGTGCGCTCTCGGAGCCTACGCGTCACACTCATCAGCTGGTGCTGCTGCCTGCAGGGGCTGTCAGCAATCAGGCTAAATCACAATCAGAATATTTACAATAATATATACAAATACTTAAAAGTGATAGAAGTTTACAATGATGCATCTAAATGGAACAAATTACCTTCTATGTCGTAAAGTTTTTGTGGGTGGTGGTCTCAGTCTAATTGTCCGTGTGCTCCTTCGTTGTACCAGGAGCTGATGGAGGGGGTGGGGAGTGTTGTTCCGGATGCTTCAGTTTCTGAAGCATCCTTCTCTCCATCACTGTCTCTAAGGAGTCCAGATTAACCCCAACAACATCACCTGCCTTACGGATGACTTTATTGAGTCTCTTTGAGTCTGCGACCCTCAGTCTGCTGCCCCAGCACACGACAGCAAACAGAATGGACTAGAGACCATAGATTAATAGAACTGATGGCACTTCCTGATCAGCACTTAAATGGCACTATGGGGCGTGCTTCTCACTGTCATGTGACCACGGATTGTTCCATTATGATTGATTGTATATTGTATTTCTTGAGTGTGTGTTTGTATATGAAAGTTAACATCCGTATGGAAGTCGGTATGTGCCAATTCCTGGAGTTATTATTTATTGATTATTCGGGAATGAGTTGTTCATAATGTGTCAAGTATTACCTTAAAACCCCTGTAATTAATAATTGGTTTGCCCAGGGGAGGGGCTAATGGGTATTTAAGGGGAGCTCTGGTCAATTAGAGGAGGGAGTGCTTTTGAGTGAGTGATAGCATGGGTAGCTCATGGTACCAGAGTAAGTGTTACAACTATTTTGTTTTTGTATGTATTTTGGCCTGCACTAAGTATTTTTCACGTTTGCTGCTGTTTGTGGAATGGTGTAAATAAAATAGATCACTACACTGAAGTTTTTCTGGCTGGGCCACCATTTTCCCCATTTTTAAAACAAACCCGTGACACAAGAACAAACGGTAGCTTCCGCTGACCTGTTCACATGTTGCTGTCACTGCCTGACATCTTTACTTCTCCATTTTTTTCAAGTACATCTTTTGTTTTTTTTGCTTTTTAATGTGGAAATCTGTTGTTCTCTCCCATCTATCTTTTTGACTCTAAAGAATGACGCTTTCCAAAGGAGAAACAAACCTGAGGTCTCAAATGCAGATTATGCTGATTTGGACATCAATGAACGGGACAACCCTCCACAAGTCAAAAAATACCGCCAGGGCCTTCAGAACCTAAAGCCTTTTGCCTGCTCCTCAACAGAGTTAGTGTTTTTTAATGACATTGTTAGTCTGTTTGGATGCAATTAATAAATAGGCTTAAATGGATAATACACTATGGATGATAGCTGGATAATAGCTGTTGTTTTAATCTAAATGCCATTATGGCTGCTATACCCATAGCAGAGCTAATATTGGATGGTGTTTCCTTGTCTAGTTCCCACCCAGTTGACAATGCAGGATTCCTGTCTTTTACAACCTTTGCCTGGATGACTCCTATGATGTGGGCCATATTCAGGAAAAGGATGGACATGACTACGATCAACCTGTCACCCTTTGACAAAGCTGACAGCAATGGAGAAAGGTTTGAATTTATTCTGGCTGATTCAGGGGTGCAATACTTCTCAAACAACATTTGACAGTATGGGACTCATTGATAGCTGACAATTCTAGTTGCTGAAATTCTTGTCTGGAAATGGAATCGTGGTTAGGGAAACAATTACAAATGTTGAATATCTGTAGTGCATTTCATGAGAGTATTTGCTAACCCTAACCTTGACCTTTGTAATGATTTATCAAGGCTGAGAGCGTTGACTCTGATTTTATGTGGTACAGGCTCTTCCGACTCTGGAAGGAAGAAGTGGCAAAGGTTGGCTTGGAGAAGGCCTCTTTGGTTCGAGCAATAATTCAATTTCAAAGAACCAGGTTGATTGTATCTGTCTTCATTGGTATCATCGGCATGGTTGCTGCGTTCCTTGGCCCGGTAATTTCCGACAGCTATTAATGGTTTCCTCTGATGTTTGCCAAATAATAGAGCAATTCCTCTATTCTGCCAAAGAAGATGTTAAGAGATTCGAAATTAATTGAAAACATTGGGTTTTTTTAAATAATTTGCAGAGCATACATGTACTGATAGAAAGGTTAGTTTGGAGGTTACAGAAAATACTTTAGCTTAAACATTTCTACAAATAAAAAATATTTTTGATAAAATACGGGTGCATTTGTGGGATATTGTCTTTAGTGTTGTCACGATAAAATGTCAAAGTAATGTGTTTTAAATGTTGCTAGGGTCTGTAAATTCTCCTTTTCTGTAAGTAACTCAAAGTAACCTTCAGGATCTTATAAAGCTCTTCTCCCCCTGATATAATGGATTTGTCTTATTAATATATGATATATGTTTAAGAAAAACATATTTTTTATTCGCATTTTCTGCATGTAAATCCTTTCAATCTATCCCAATTTTGTTTTCACTACATTTACAAAAATAATGGTGTTATGTCATTTTATACAGTTGATGTAAATGTATCCTCTATTTAAGTAAAATAATAATAATAATAATTGTGCCTCCACTTGAATAAATGTGTTTTAAGAAGATATTTGTTGGATTAAAATATATATATATGTCTCACTTACATGGGAGCATCATCTAACAACACTGTTCCATATGCAAACACCTTATATTTTTATCTGTCTTCTCAGGCTATTCTGGTTCGTAAAATCCTAGCATATGCTGAACACCCGGAGCAGTCCACAATACTGTATGGCGTTGGCCTGGCTTTTGGCTTGTTTACCACAGAGTTTTGCAAAGCCTTCTTCATATCTTTATTGTGTGCACTGAACCTGCGCACTGCAGTCAGGTTAAAGGGTGCCTTCTCTTCAGTGGCCTTTCAGAAAGTGATCTCTCTGCGGGTGCAAACCGGCGTTTCAATGGGCGAGGTAACTAACCTATAAGAGTCAAAGCTTATTTGATGTAATTTACCCACATTTCTCCTGTAGTTTTTTCTTTGTCAAATTTTTGCCCATTAGAATCGCTGAGTTCAAAATGAAAGGATAAAAGTATTTTGATGGACCTGTATATATCAGACTATCAACAGGATTAATCAGAATTATGGATTGCCATGAAAATTGGGAGGATGGATCATTGGGCCCGGCCATTAAATTTCAGTGTGCATTGATAAAGGGCTAAGTTTCTTACATTTTCTTAAAAATAGTAACATAGAGAGACAGATATAACATTTTCGTTAATTTATAAGGTAGTTAAATAATAACATCCTGATAATAATATCCTGGCTTTAGGTATTTACTGTATCTGTGCGTATAGTCTGGTGCAGATTCAATTAAAAACCTGGATTAAACCTGAACTATATTTAAATATATTGCTATAGGAGTAGTTTGCCCTGCAAGTACTCCTTACAGGTTTATGAGTTAGACTTTGAATAATACGTGACTGATTTAAAGTTCAGTGGAGGTGTGTGCTTTAATCAGTGCTTTTGACACAGTAGAATGTTGAAAATGTTATTGCTTTTGAAATATATTCTTATTTAGAATTTTACACAGGCAACATGTTTAAAAAACACTGGGACAGTGTCATGTTTACCATTGAGTTGCTTCACCTCCCTGAAAAAGATTCTGTCTCATGCAAACATCTATAAAATCTATTGAAACTGAAAACACTTGCATTTTGATCTTGCAGCAGATATATATTTTCTGTGTGTGTGAGTGTGCGTGACTTGTTCTCGCCTTCTTTGAAAAACCTGTCTTGAATGTTTCATTTGAAACTAAAACCTATTTGTGTGATGTGATCCACCATGTGTGTAACAAAGAAGAGAGAACAGAAACAAAGTGATAAAGACAAATCGTAACACTAATTAGAAATGGGATGGTTTGTGTGATTATTGTTATTATTATTATTATTAGAAATGAAGCAGCAGAATTCTCCAATTCTGACTAACGTTCCATCTTGCTGATGTCAATAACTGCATTTCTTTCACTCTCTTCCTTCCAGATGACAAATGTTATGAGCAATGATGGCCACAAGTTATTTGAGGCTGTAGTGTATGCGAGCTATCTGCTCTCTGCACCAGTCCTGTTTTTTGTGTGTATCATTTATGCCTGCTTCATTCTGGGCTTCACTGCACTGACAGGAGTCTTCATCTACCTCATCTTCATTCCTGTGCAGGTTTGTTTGTGTGCGCCTGTCTGCTTGTCTGTCTGTGATTATATTTTTCTGCAGTTTGTTTGGATACTCCTGGGTTATTTAGTTAGTTCCACGTTACATATATGGATATTTTCCTTAACAAATTCTGCCAGAAGGATAGACCACAATGCTGCTTGTTTTCCATTGTCACTCACATTATTTTATTGTTTGTTTTTTGCTCTCAGTTTTATTTAGCCATGGTCATTAACAAGTTCAAATGGAAAGCCATGGTGTTAACTGACAGCCGTGTTCGAACAATGAATGAGATTCTGAGCAGCATCAAACTTATCAAGATGTACGCCTGGGAAGATTCTTTTGAGGAAAAGATTGCAGGTATGATTTAGGCAGCCTCATGCTTTATTACATTCAGATAAGTTTCTAATAGAAGCATTATTTGTACTCTCACTTTTGTGGTAAACACAAAAACAATCATGCAATATACATTCAGAATTGATTGATACTGTAAAATTGAATCAACAGTAGTTTGCTGTGACATGTTGTGAACTACAATGCAATTTGCAAGAAATAATCCATGATTTCAACACTTAAAGATGATAACAGGAATGCACAGTAAACATAACTGTAATCAGCAGTGCATCATGGGAATGAGAGAAAAGTTTGAGAGCTAAAATTTGGAAACAAACAGACATCCTACAGCCAGCTCAGCTTGTTCAATAATAATTCACTAATGAAGTTTGCATGTGCCGAGACACATAGCAGCCTGCAACAGTCCTTTATATAATTTCCCTATGGGAATATAATTTCCATATGAGATTATCAAAGTATTCTGATTCTGATTAAACTAGACACCATATTTCTGTGTTATACTAATTAAACATTGCTGGCTCAATGTCTCTTATTCAGAAAAACTAAATTATCAGAGTAACCGACCAAATATTGATATTTTTATCATGTGTTATGTATTATTGTATTATTGTAATATTTTCAATTCAATTGATAATAGAAAAGTATTTTAGTGATTTTATAGTGTGGTGTGAATGAAAAGGGTGTTCGTCTGTACTTTTATGTATTTTTTAAATCATATTTCTCCAGTATACCCTTTCCTCCAGAAGTTCATGTTTTCTTTGTCTGGTGCCTCATGTCAAGATTCATATCTTACAATTGTGAACATTTCAAGATCTGTCTCACTGTTTAGAGTTTAGACTCACGTCACAAGACATGTCTTTACAGTCCATGATTAGGGGGTGTATTCTGCTGACAATGATGGTATCTTGGATGGAGGATGATCTATGTCTTTCAATGAAGTGTAATGACCTAGATAAAAAGGCTGCTGGTGTCTTCTGCTGTCACGGACCAAGGCAGGTAAGAACCCAAATGCACGACAGGAGAGAGGGAATCCAAAAACAGAGCTTTATTTCCAGATCAGCAGACAAATCCAGATAGGGACAGGCAAAGAGGCAGTTCCAAATATCAGGCAGAGGTCACAAACCGGGTAATCCGAATCGACAGGCAGACAGATCCCAAGGAGCAGGCAAAGAGAAAAAATCCAGGAATCAGGCAGGGTCGAAACACGGGAGAGCAATTTGGAATGCTGGAAGGGAGGAAACATCACTAACAATCTGGCAGTGATGTGTGGCTTGAACAGAGACTAAGTAGGGCACAGGCTGATGGGAGATGAGTTGCAGATGATGGCAGGAGCACAGGTTACAGGAATGAAGTGATCGCATGATGTGGATCTGAGAAGACGGGGGAGTTAGTGTGGAAAGGTCACAAGGTGTGACATTTGCACCCTGATGCTGGTTCTTCACTCACTTTTCAGTCACAGTTGTACGGTGGCCCTGAAGTGCAAACCTTTCACAAAACAAATTAACATTTCCGAAAAGACATTTTCAATTCACAAAACAAACGAACAAAACACGAAACAAATTTACATTTCAGAAAACAAATGAACAAATCCTGAAATACTTACATTTAGTGCAATCGACATTAACAATTCGTCCAACGGAAAGGGAACGCCCTAATGCTCTCTGGTTGACCCGGAAGTGATTACGTGAGCGGATCATTTCGAGTTCTTAATATCGAACATGGACAGCGACCGAGTCAGGTTTTGCCCCTTTTGTGGCACACAAATGAGCAGAATAACTCAATTTTCTCTACAATGTTTAATACATTATTTTGTGAATTTAGACATTTGAGGATATGTTCACGGCTCTCAACTGAATCTGACTTGAAGTCGGATATTGTCACTGTAGCTAGTTTGTACTTGTTATGGAACCCCACAAGCATTGATGGTCAGGTGCCTTTGGGTGTGGGAACACATCGTCCTCCAGATGTGCTCTGCTGTCATAAATATTTATAGTGTAAATAACTATAGTGGGCAGCACGGTGGCGCAGTGGGTACCGCTGTTGCCTCACAGCAAGAAGGTCCTTGGTTTCATTCTACCTGGGGTCTTTCTCTGTGAAGTCTGCATGTTCTCCCTGTGTCTGTGTGGGTTCTCTCTGGGTTATCTGGCTTTCTCCACCACAATAAACATGCAACTTGAATTAATTGGTCACTATAGAGATTATTCGAATGAATTAGTGCGAGCATAAGTAGGTGTGTCTGTCTTTCTGTGTGGCCCTGCGATGAACTGGTGACTTTCCCAGAGTGTACCATGCCTCTCAACCGCAGTTTGCTGGGATAGGGTCCATCTTAACTCGTAACCCAGATTTGGTTAAGCAGCTGAAGACGAGATGATTATGATCGTCTCGTCTCCAAGAAGATGAATGAGTGAATATATACATATAGTCTGTGCTTTTAAGGAAGCAACTATCCCTCTGTTATAATTGCATTGTCACGATCTAAAACGTGTTTGCACTGTGTATCGATGATCAATAGATTTACCTGAAATACTAATACCATAGAGCGCCATCTCCAAAACCCTGATTTTTGTCTTTCTTGTAGATATAAGGAAACATGAGATGAGAGAAATGGAAATGGTCAGTTACATGCAGAATATGAATGTTAGCATCACCATCATCATCCCCGTACTTGCCACAGTTGCCACCTTCCTAGTACACACACTGCTAAAGTTTGATCTCAACACGACTGATGTGAGTACCAACGCAGTCCATTGAATACACTTCAATGGATTTGACAACTTGCTCACAGTCGATATGAATATCAAACTTAAACTTTAGAACTAATCAGTATTGCGGCGGTGTTCTTTGTGATTACCAGGCCTTTACCACCATCGCCATCTTCAATGCTACACGGTTCTGCTTGTCTCTAATGCCCTTGTCTGTGAAGGCCCTGGCTGAAGCTGCTGTATCAATAAAACGGCTGAGGGTAAACTGCTCAGAGCTCTAGATGCAGCGATCATTAGATTTAGCACTGTTGTGGATTTCAGCTGCAGTCACAAGGTGTTTCAAAAAATATGGAAAACAATGTGTTTAAGATGAAATATTTTCTGTGGCTGTGTTTAGAAATTATTGCTAATCCAGAATCCAGAATCCTACCTGAGACAGGATAAAGACAGTGACTTAGCCATTGTCATGGAAAATGCAACATTTTCCTGGACCAAACCAGAGAGTATGCTGGACTCCCCACCCAGCTTAGCCAATGGGGTGGATGTGCACGAAGGAGATGAAATGTCCCAAACTGAGAAGACTGCAACTCTGTCATCTCTGAGAAACATCTCATTCACACTGCCAAAGGTACGATTCCAGAATGATGTGGGAAAATGTGTTTTTGAGACTGTGGTAAAGTTAAAGTTACTCTGTGTGTTATTTCCTTATCAAGGGCTGCTTGCTTGGTGTCTGTGGGAACGTGGGGAGTGGAAAGACATCATTGATATCCAGCATTTTGGAGCAGGTTAACTCTATTCAGTCTCTTTTACCATCTCATACATGTGGCATTCTTATTGCCTTTGAATGTTTTGTATTTAATTGTCCACCACTCTCATCTTACTCAAAATGATAATCCTCACTTTTCTTTACCAAGCAGGTTATATTTTCACCCCAGGTGTTTTTATATATTTTTATGCTGTTTAAGTACTTTATTGATTGCCATTTAGTTTGAAATTAATATAGATAGCTCGAGAAGTGCTAGAGTGTCATTCTGTTTTACATTTAACTGCTTGTGTATGACACACTGTGATCTATTTTATAGATGTACCTTCTGCAGGGCTCCCTTACAACTAATGGGACATTCGCTTACGTTTCCCAGCAAGCCTGGATATTCCATGGAACTGTCCAGGAAAACATCCTAATGGAGCAACCCTTTGACCAGGACAGGTAATTATTAATGAACTCTGACACCTTTGTTTTCTGTACTCTACAGATTAATTTGCATATGGAAACAATAGGTGCCATATTTAAAAACAGGGCAGGTTATGTGATGTTTTACTGTATAAACAAGGGTTAAGGTTAGTGTTAGTTGACTGTTCATACAAGGCATGAGTCATATTTTCTGTGATCATGTCACATGACAAACGTTCCTCTTATCCTTGTGAGTTTGCATCTGGCACGGTTATCAAACAAGGGCAAAAGCCATTGTGTTATCTAACAGAGCTATCACTGGGAAATCCTGTTTGTCTGCCTAATTAGCAAGCGGTGCAGCTGCTTAACAATGAACAGTATTTTGACGAGTCACTTCAGGTCAATGAATCAATGTAGGCATGTTGCGAGCATGGTGCCTGAAGTAAATGAAGAATTATGAAAATGTAAGATTAATTATACTCAAACAGGAGGAGAAGGACAATTTATTTAAACAGGTCAAGAAGGACGACAAGGATCGCGCCACCATGGCGAGACTGCTCTCGGAGATCAGGGACTTGTGCACTAACTACGCACATAGATTTAATAAGATATTAAGTATGAAATGTAACAAATTTTATGCTCAGAATTGTCAAAATATCTTGTCTTTTTTCCATTCATATTAATCTGAAATGGTACATTCCAATTTTGTTGTTTCTTCCCATAAAATAATCTGCATAAAATATTATGTTTTTAAAATGACCTTTTAAGATTTGAAGCTTCAGATAATATATTGTTTTGATTTACTTCACAGATATGACAGAGTTCTCGGTGTCTGCAGCCTCAGACCTGACCTTAAAATACTCCCATATGGTGATAAAACTGAGGTAGGGCCTTTACTGATGACTCCGCCGCACTGCACCCATCAAAGTCGTGTCACAACCGCCACCCGAAAACTGCAATTAAATCAGGCATTTACAATCCTCGGAGTTGACTCACCACCAGGTGATGATCGGTTGACATCTCCGTCCATCTCTTCGCCCGAGTGTCCAAGACATGCGGCCGCAAGTTCGCCGATATGACTATAAAATAGATCATCAAACTGCAACTTACTGTGTCCTGGTGCCAAGTGCACATATGGACACCCTTATTATGCCCCTCCAGGTCTCACTGTCATTGCCAACATGAGCATTGAAGTCCCCCAATAGAATGAGGGAATCCCCAGAAGGAGCACACTCAAGAACGAATGAAAGAGAAAGTGTTCTTTTTAGGACCTGGATTCTCGTAGTGTTTGGATGTGGTCAGAACCATACAGACCTGAATGTGGAGGGGGGGGGGGGGGGGGTTGCTGACCAACAGGGTGGCAATAGTGGTGAAAAAGCTGTTAAAACTATTTGGTCTGGAGTGAACCAGTTGAATTAATGCAGAAATTATTGGTTTTTGTTTCGAGTCTATTGCTGAAGCCTAATTGTTTTAGGGCCTCCCACAGTTTTTGTGGGTTGCTTTTGTTTGCCTCAATGTTCTCATTTAAGAAATTAATTTTGGCATTTTTGATCATTTTGTTAACCACATTGCGTAGTTTCATAGTTCTGCAGTTGATTGTGGTGTGACATTGAACTGCAGGTCTATGAATTCTACGAGTGCAGAAGATCATATTGTGATCACTTAAATTGCACTCCCCACTGTTTGATTCTAGATTTGTCCGATGCCAGGATTAGATCGATGATGTTTCAAGAAGTGGGGTTTACCCTTGTAAATTGCTGAATCAGCTGGGTAAAGTTATGCAAATTACAGAAGCTGCTGAAGGCTTTGAAAGTGGGAGTGTCTTTCCGAAGGACATTGGTATTACAATCTCCTATCAGAATGACCTCAGAGCTTCCTAAGCCTGCTTCCTAAGCCATGCTTCTCCAATAAATTATAAAATGAGGTTGCAGCTGTTGTTTTCAGGCGTTGCGTTGTGACGAAAAACTCTGGAGTAATAATCCACGTTCCCGAGGCCTCTGCTCGATGTGACCTCGCCTGCGTTACCAGGCTGAGGAGAGAGGCCCGCACCGTCACTATCAAACAAAAGAGAAAAAGTAACTTTAAAAACCCTCATTATAATAATTCGAATCCCATTTCCAATCAGGCGGCTCGGTGGCGCAGTGGTAAGCACTGTTGCCTCACAGCAAGATGGTCGCAGGTTCGTCTCCGGCTTGTGGCCATTCTGTGAGGAGTTTGCATGTTCTCCCCGTGTCTGCGTGGGTTCTCTCCGGGTTCTCTGGCTTCCTCCCACCACCAAAAACGTGCAGCCTAGGCTGATTGGTGACACTAAATTGTCCGTGAGTGTGGGTGTGTGTGTGGCTGGTTGTCTGTCTCTGTGTTGCCCTGCGATGAACTGGCGGCTTGTCCGGGGTGTCCCCTGCCTCTCGCCCATTGACTGCTGGGATTGGCTCCAGCTTGGCCCGCGACCCGATAACAGAATAAGCGGTTAGAAAATGAAATGAAATGAAATTTCCAATCATTTAGTATCTGCATTGCTAGACATTTAAGAAAGTAAAAATGGCATTTTATAATACAGAATCTGTAGCCAGTGTTTTTGTAGTTTTCTGCTGTTTTGTTGGCAGATTGGAGAGCGAGGGCTGAATCTATCAGGGGGGCAGAAGCAGAGGATCAGCCTGGCCAGAGCTGTGTATTCCAATAAAGACATCTTCCTCCTTGATGATCCACTATCTGCTGTCGATGCTCATGTAGGAAAACACATTTTCGAGGAATGTATAAAGAAGGAGCTGCAGGGAAAATCAATTATACTGGTTACACACCAGCTGCAGGTGAGAAGATGCACTTCATCAGAAAACATATTTTCCTCAGCAACTTTTCACTGAGCCTGAAACCTTTTTTGAAATGCGTAACCTCATAAGGTTCTCATAATGATAGACATAATTTAAAATTAATTTTAGAACAAATGATATTGTATGGTGGAATTGTCCAAAGTAAAGTAAACCACAGCACAAAGTAATGTCGGGCTGCTACAAATGTTTTTCTTCACACCTCTGGCCACGGGGCTGGGATGGTTTCATTGATGAGGTCGTCCTAATGTGTGTCAGTATCTGGAGTTCTGTGATGGCATTTTGGTCCTGGAGGATGGAGAAGTGCTCGAGGATGGAGACCACAATGCCCTGATGAAAGCCGATGGACGCTACGCTCAGCTCATCAGCAACTACCAGCTGGAACAGTCAAAAGTAAAACAGCACTTACAGTTCAGACCTCAGATGTAGCCCTGCTATTCTCACAATGTATATTATTTTACTTCCTTACTAGATGTAAATCCCTTTCACCTGTTCTTGTTTTATAAACACAAAAAATAATAAATAAATAAAAAAAAAATAGTTAGCTACTAATAATAATAGCTACTGTACCTACATTTTATTTGTAGAAACAGGACCATATATTCTGAAAAGGTAGTAAGTGGTTTATCATCAACTGCAGTAAAGGCTCAGCAGATGCTTTTATGCAGACTCATTGCTTTTGTTGATCTTTTACAGACTCAGGCAGAAGAAGATTCACCCCAAGAAAATGAAGAGCTGGAAGAGGTTGAGCTCGCAAATCCCACATTTGGTGGTGCAGTGAACCCAGGTATGGAAAGGCAAAAAAGCAACAGCAATTATTGTTTGGTAATAATGATTTAAATCAGAATATATGTCATTATATATTATGCCTTGCTGTAGAAAAATACAATGATAAATAATTCTTGCATTCTGTCTAATGTGAAGTAAGTTGCAAAGATGAATACCTAAAAGCAGTTACATAGTTTGTAAAACTCCCCTTTGAACTTCCACCTTATCATAGTGTGGGAGTTTGAGTGCTCGAATGGTCCCAGGAGCGATGTTGTTGGGAGTTTTATGGTCTGGTCGGGTCTCCCATGGCAGTTAAAAACTCCAAGGAAGAGAAAAAAGATCAAGGACCGTGACATCGCCTTGTATGGCGGAATGAGGCAGCAGGCTGGTGTGGGCTTGCTTATAGCCCCACAGCAATATGCAAGTTTACCCCGGTGAACGAGAGGGTTGCTTCCCTGTACATTCAGGATGAGAACATGTGTGTCACTGTTGTTTTGGTTTACACGCCGAACAGCAATGCATACTCTTCTTGGAGTCCCTGGAGGGGTACTGGATAGTACTCTGACTGGGGACTGCATTTCTCTTCTGAGGGACTACAACGCTCATGTGTGCAGTAACAGAACGAGAAGGGGTGATTGGGATGAACGGCTTCCCCGATCTGAACGCAAGTGGTGTTCGGTTGTATACAAACAGTATAACTAGGTGGTCAAAGGGTGTGGCAGCAGTGCAGAAAGGTAGCAGACCAAATCTGATTGCCAGTAAACTGTATATTGCATGTTTTTAAACATTGGTATGGCTTTGTTGTAGCATTTGTCCATATACTGAGTGTCTTTTTTAATATAAATTGTTATGGACCGATGCGAGGGGACCCCAAGGAACAGAGGACAGAGACGGTGCAAACGTGACTTTGATGTTTTACTGAAAAATGTTCATCAGAAGAGTCACTATCCCGGAGCTGCGCACGGGTTACGGGGTGGCTGGAACCCAACGAAAATATAGAGTTTAACAAAAAGGCACAGCCAAAAGAACAAACCAAAAAGCAAGCTCAGATACAAATCGTTAACAAACGGAAAATGCGACGCACGACCTGGGCGCACAGATCAGCTGCGGTCGGCGAGGGCGAGGCGGATCCCAGGGACGGGTAATCTGCCTCAGGTGTGTCCGGGGTGACCGCAGCCAATCCGTACGCCGCAGGTCCTGGAGTGAGAGGCAGAAACAGGTGTGCGTCATAAGGCCAATTAACCAGTGCAGCCACATGACCCTCACAATATATATTTTTATTTTTTATTTTATTTTATTTTATTTATTTATTATGTTTGTATTGTATGGTCTGGTAGACTGCTTAAACTGAATTGCCCCTTGGGATAAATAAAGTTGTCTGAATCTGAATCTGAATCTACATACTACTACTACATACAAAAATTCCTATCTTTATTGTCAATTTATTTACAGTTGTCTTTACTATGTGCACTTCCTTTCAGCATTTGACATGTCCGAAGAAAAGGATGATGGAACAATCCAAACAACAGACCAAAAATGTAAGTGTTTTTCTTTGTTTGTTTTTTTGTATGAATGAGATATTGGTGCAGGGTCACCCACTTCAGATGTACATCCAAATTCTTAAAGAAGGTTGGGCTCAGACGGTTTGATTTAAAGAATCAGAATCAGAATACTTTAATAATCCCGGAGGGAAATTATATCAGCAACAGTGCTTCACTCAACAAAGTCAGAAATACAAATTATCAGTATACACAGGCCCAGTCCAGTTTATTGTCAATTATATTTTTGTCATCCACTGAGTCCACATTGACCCCCTGGATCATTGGATAATTTTTCCTCCTCCTGGGACTGCGATCTCCCCCTCCTGAACATTGAACAAAGGGGGGAGACAGCCGAGAGCACATCAAATTGTGTCATCCCGATGGCCGTACTGGAGAGAGAACTGGGTGCATATTCAATCAATGTAAACTCTGAGAAGCAGTATTCTGGGCTACCACACACCACAGGGTTGCTCCTAGGCTCTGGCTATCTTGCTTTGCCTACCCGCTGGTCATCACACCCCAGATCTGAATAGAAAGCCTTGAAAGTTCAAGCATGCGACGTGAACTGAGGACCTCAATCATAAACAATGTTTGAGGAGACTCCATGCAGTGCTCCCAGGCTGAGGGTAGTTTCTGATTGATTTGATCAAAGAATCCATCCCACAGCCACTGCCTGCACCTGGGACACACACAAGGGAGGGAGGGGGAAAACATCTGATAACTAGGGTAGTCACCTGCTTCTGTACCCTCCCAACAAGATATTTGTGTCGGGTGTGTCTGACTTTTTTGACATTCCATATGCTGAGCTTAGTGGTTGACCAATACGGTGGTTGCAATCTCTATGGCAGTGCCATTTTGATTTTGTATTTTTGTCTGCCGACCTTGGTTCCTTTTTGTGTAGCTGTGAATTTTTGTTTTATTACTGACTATCAGCCCATCCCTCTTGAGTTTTTTGGCTGAGTAGTTTTCGTTATTTCCTTATTAAATTAACTGTAGACTAATTATCTCGCCTCCGTCTCCGCATTTTGGGGTTCACACTTTTGGGATTCCAGAGTGGGATGTCACTGGCACTTTGACCTGAGCATGGGCAGGATGCCTACCGCTGCAATAAGCTTTTCAGCTTTAACATATTATACATCACACATCAATGCCAGACAGAGGCATCTTGGACCAGGACATTTAAATATGGAGAAATGAACACAAAACACCTCCCATAATTATCTCTCTAAACCTACCTCTTCTCAGCGAGCCAAACCCACATTGCCCCAGTGTTCTTTGAAGCACAAGTTTTAAGTCAATCAAGAGACCCCGGATGCTAGCTTTATTATCTTGATGGTTTTCAGATAATGGAGTTGGCATTTATGTAAATTTAGGTGCAATGGATGTCAAAGAGTTTTGTTTCCAACTGCACATCCTTATCAAGCCCGTCACTCAGAAATTCTATTATTCTAGTTCATAATTTTCTTTGCTTTCAGCTGCTGGTGATGATCAGCTGGTGAGGAAGGAGTCCTCTGAAGAAGGCGCCGTCTCCTGGAGAATCTATCACAGATACTGCCAGGCAGCAGGAGGTCTGATACAGACAGTCCACATGTATGAACTGGAATAAATGCATACAAATGACACATGGCCAAACTAGCTGTATTTGGTGTGACTGTTTTACTTCAGGGTACTTCATCATCTTCCTTGTTATGATTAACTTCATTCTGATGATTGGATCCACAGCCTTCAGCAACTGGTTTCTCAGTTTCTGGCTGGGGCAGGGTGATGGGGTGAGGAGCATATCTTCCCTTTCTCTCACATATACATTTACACACATTAAACTCCATGGTCACAGTATTTGTAAATATCAAATGTTTTTATTTTATTTTATTTTCCAGTTAAAAAATGCTACAAATCCGGGTAGCATCTTAGACAACCCACGCCTGAGATTTTACCAAATGATTTATGGTGTGGGGATTATTGCCACGGTGACACTTGCCATCATCAAATGCTTCTTTTATACTGGAATCACCTTGAGTGCCGCCTGCCATCTGCACAACATCATATTCAAGAAGGTAACATTTTAGAAAACAGTGGAACCTCGGTTCTCGAACATAACTCATTCCGTTACACTGTTTGAAAACAGATTTGTTCGGAAACCGAAGCTATATTTCCTATAAGAAATAATGGAAAATAGGTTAATCTGTTCCTATGCACCAGATAAATACCCATTTGTATACCTACAATTATATTATTATGTAACTACGTGTATCTAAACAACAGATAACACATAAAAGTGTAAATAATACAAAAGCAAAAGCATAATTAAAGTAATAACAATTTTTTCCCCTCAGATTATGTCCAGTCCTATGAGTTTCTTTGACACAACACCAGTTGGACGCATTCTCAACCGCTTTTCCAAAGATCAGGAGGAAGTGGACACTGTGCTTCCCCTCCATATGGACCCTTTCTTGAATTTTAGTCTCATGGTCATGTTTACCATTATCATTATCTCCAGTGTTTTCCCCCCCATGCTGGTTGTTGTGGCTATTTTGGGAGTCTTTTTCACCCTCATTCTTTTGTGAGTTTGATAGCCATTAATTGAATTATTTAATTATTAGTTGAATTGTGCAATATTCTCTGCCACATAACATGCTCTAATGCTCAAATTCTATTAGATTTGTCCTTTTCAAGTAAATATAATAGAGGTCCCAAACAGGAATTGTTGGAGAATGGGATCATAAAAATGTCATATGATTAATTTGCCAAGTGACATGAATGTAATTTGCAAGATTTAGATTGTCATACAATTCTTGCATTTATGAGTATTTTAGGACAAGCATTAATGTACAGGAATATAACAACATATTAAAGAAGTATACAGTACTGAATATTACCTGTGATTCCCCTGCAGTATATTCCAGAGGAGTATCCGTCAGATGAAGAGGATGGAGAACATCAGTCGTTCTCCCGTCATCTCTCTCAGCACCTCTACCCTGCAGGGCCTCAGCACCATCCATGCCTACAACATAAGAGACAGCCACATAGAAAAGTAAGATGCCAGCGATCCTCATGTTCATCAATTTTCTTTACTAACCTCATGTGCTTGCTGATGATGACAAACTATCTTCCTTCTGTTGTACATTTATGCAGATGATGATCTTTCAGTTACAGTTTCTCACATTCTGTTCTTTATTGTAGATACTTTTATTATCTGCAGTATGTGAGTAAACACCATCCTTTTTCATGTTGTAGATTCAAGACACTGAATGACATCAACTCCAACCAGTACTTATTGTTTCAGTCTGGAACACGTTGGCTATCCTTCTGGCTCGACTTTATGGCTGCAGTTATAGGTTTGGTGGTGTCTCTGTTTGTAGTACTCGGCGATAATGAAGTCATCAATCCAGCTTCGAAAGGCCTGGCCATGTCCTACACCATACAGGTAAACAAAGCAGATGGATGAACATGAGTTTATTTTTAGAAAGAGGAGACCTCCAACATGTGTTTATACACCTGTTTGTTGCCTAGTTGACGGGCATGCTTCAGTATGTAGTGAGGCAATCTACCGAGGTGGAGGCCAGGTTCAACTCGGTGGAGCGGCTGCTGGAATACATCACAGTGAGAACTCTACTCTTCTTTGCCTCAGAAAAATAGCAGAGTTTTTCTGGCTGCTACCACCGATATATCCACCCACATTGGTCCTCCTACAAATGCTGCTGTGTTTTTGTTTGACCAAAAAGGACAACTCTGCAATTTATTATCATCTGACACCCTTATTGTCCACTCACTCACACAAGATCTTAATTATTGTGTCCAGGGTTGTAAGTCTGAGGCCCCCAGACACATACCGGTAGCTGATGCTCAAATCCCAGAGGACTGGCCAAAGAGTGGAGCCATTACCTTCCAGGGCTATAGCATGAGGTACAGGGAGAATTCACCCATTGTCCTGAATGAGCTGAATTTCCACATCCAAGCTGGAGAGAAACTGGGAATCGTGGGAAGAACAGGCTCTGGTAAGGCAGTTTACAAAAATGTCAAGCTAATTTAGATATCAAAATAATTGCAGGGCCGAGGTGATGGTTCTCCTTGAAGCACAGTACCGGTACGTATTACTCTGGGAGACTCCTGATTACAGGAGCCGTAATGCTCCGACAATCCATCAAGCAGTGCGGCTTCGTAGCTCACCAAAGTCGTACTAAAACATTTTGACCGATTTTTGAGCGCCGTGTACCACATGAAATTGGTTTGAGGTCAGTAAGCAAAACCAGAATTAATAGAGAAGGCGTACCGTGTTATAAGGCGCATCGTTGATTTTTGAGAAAATGAAAGGATTTCAAGTGCGCCTTATGGTCCCAAAAATACGGTAGGTTACGAAAGCGATTGGCAGTCCTGTGAGTCTTCACGCCATGTTCTGTTTTAGAAAGAGACAGTCAGGTGAAAGGGAACATGGAGCCTGACATTATCAGAAAAACTGCGGATTGTACCCCAACAATTAGCCAACGGTAAACAAATATATAAGTTTTGGCATGGGTGTGGCTACAATGTTACTCTTCCAATAGCCATGCTTTAAATTGTTCGGAAAAAGAGGTCAGAGTCGGGAGTTCACGTATCGTGGTTGGGATAGAATTCCAAGTGTGAGAAGCACGAACAGAAAAAGTGGCTTGACCAAAGGCACTTTTTCTAAATGGAATGACACAGACACCTCTAGAGCCTGTTCTTGTTGATGTGTTTGAGTTTACTTTGACACATTCTTGTAATGGAGGAGGTGCTCTGCCATGGAAGATTTTATAAATCAAGATTGCATCGATGTGTTTAACAGTGTTGTCCCAGCTTAATCGCCCATGTTTCTTTAATATATGACAGTGATGATACCGATTTGGCTTTTTATCTAACACTTTTAGAGATTGTTTATAAACAGCTTCAATCGGTTGTGGAGTCGTTTTACAGGCCGATGCCCAACTTGTTACACAGTATGACGTGTGTGACATGATCATAGTGTCATTATCATTACATATCATTATCATGTACTCATATGCATAATACAAATCTTAGCAACCTTATTTTGTTGACAGCCATGACAATATTGTGCTAATAGTAACCCTACCTTTGTAAACCATTCTGGCCATTTGTGTGTTTGTAGGGAAATCCTCATTAGGAGTGGCTCTGTTCAGGTTGGTGGAGCCGGCAGCAGGAACCATCCTAATAGACGGAGTTGAGATTATGTCCATTGGACTGACGGATCTCCGTAGCAAGTTGTCTATCATCCCCCAGGACCCTGTGCTTTTCATTGGAACTGTCCGGTAAATAATGTCTCATCTTTATGTATCCATGTACTGTTTTAATTGGTTTGTTTGTCACATATTTAAGCTACTGTGATATTGCTGTGTGTGTTTGCCAATAGATACAACCTGGACCCTTTCAGTAACTACACCGATGAGGAGATTTGGGAGGCACTGGACAAGACATACATGAAGGACTCAGTACGTTAATGTTAACAGTACTGTACATTTACAGTCTGAGGAAGTATTTGGTCATTTATATAAACCAAATTAGCATCTGCTACTTTTTATACATACATTTCCCAAGAACTGTGAATTTGTGCTCAATTCAGCTCAAGCCTTGGAGACAGTGACAAAGTGTGGAATTCAATGAGGTTATTTCTTTGCCAGCATACGTCTGCTTTACTGTTAGAATGACATAAAAAGGAATTTTGATGAGATTTGTATGAGCGATGGAATTGGGATGGAAGTAATTGTATCCCATCTTTAGATATACAGCAGGGGTCGGCAACCTAAGACATGTGTGTCTTGACTGGCACGCAAGGGCATTTATTTTGGCATGCATAGAATATTAAGAGGCAAAACAAATATTGTAGATTATTAGATTGAATACCTCGCTAGAAATAGAGCACTGTCAGAGAGCAGACAGAGAGAATCCAAAAGCACGACAGGAGAAGGGAATCCAGAAACGTAACTTTAATGTTCAAGCACAGGTGGACAGTCCACACCAGCAGATCAGGATAGGGGCAGGGAGATAGATAAGTTCCAGGAAACAGGCAGAGTTCACAAAACAAGTAATCAGACCAATCAGGAAGACAAATCCAAGCTTCGTCTCCATCGTCCTCGTGAGTTTTCTCTTTCACTGTCATCCTTACCATTTTCTTTCTTTGGACACATTACTTATAACTAATATTCACAAATACAGCGAAAATTACTGAACGGGTGAAGCAGGCTTGGAGCGCTCGCATCTCAAATTCAAGCTTGCATCTCAATGCAAAATATTCCTTGCAGTCAGGCTCATATCTCGGAACGCTCGTGTGTTGAGGTATTACTGTCTAGAAGAGATCCTGGATTTTGGATCACTTTGAAAAAAGCATTGACAATGCAGTCAATGGAGCTTCTAATTTTATTCCTAAATACCTCAGTTGATTATTGACTGGTATTTATGGAATTTGACAGTCATGTAGGGTGGGGACCTCTATCTCACAACCGAACTCCATCCGGATCGGATCCAGATTGAGTTTTGTTTTTAATATTAGATATAGAGCGTTGACTTACAGCTGAGTCAATTCTGCATCGGAGCATGTAAACAGATTTGTTACTTCCATCAAGGAGTATATGTTTTTGTCAGCATCTGTTTATCTGTTAGCGGGATTACAGAAAAGGTCTGGGTTTTTTTGCATTCCTCAGATCTCCAGACTGGACGGGCAACTAGATGCTCCGGTGCTTGAAAATGGTGAAAACTTCTCTGTAGGAGAGAGACAACTGATTTGTATGGCTAGAGCACTGCTCCGCAACTCCAAGGTTTGTACAGGTGTCTGTCCCCTCTGAATCATTTGGTTTGTATAGGTACTTTGCTGCTGCTGAACATGCCTGTCTTGCAACACAAACTCAAACTCCATGTAATTTTTATTCATTTAGTTCCATATCTCACATAATTTCTCCTTTCGACTCTGCAACATCTCAAACCATGTATCTCTCTAACGATAGATTCTTTCGTTCATGTTTTTTTCCCTTCATGTGTGAATGCATGGTATAGTTCTCCAAGAATGTATTTTCTTGGGAGGAATTTCACTTCAACCACAAAGCCATGTTCCATTTTTGTCTTTGATTCTGCTGTCATCACTTCAAAAATTGAAGTCTTTACCAGTATACAGCATATGACCATTTCCAATGATTTAGGGGGAAAATGCATGCAGTTAAAATAGATTTATTTGATTATCATTAACGGGACTGATTTGAGCTGAAAAATAACTTAATGAATTGTTTAAAATGAGGACCTTTTATGCTCTCAAACTTAATGACTTCTGGGATAGGCTCCGGTAGATCCTGCAATCTGGTTTTCGCATTAAGCAGTTAAGAGAATGAAGAATTTTGAACAACTAACTCTGTGAAGGTGAAAAATAATCCTCAGTCATCAGCCTTTATGAAGTATTCCCCTTTCCTGCTGTCATCTGCACAAACTCTCTCTCCTGTGGTGCAACAGATTATTCTTTTAGATGAGGCAACGGCATCCATTGATGCGGAGACAGACACCTTGATCCAAAGCACCATCAAAGAAGCCTTCCAGGGCTGCACCGTGCTCACCATCGCCCATCGCATCAACACTGTGATAAACTCAGACCGCATTCTGGTCATGGACAGTGGAGAGGTAACAAACAGAATCACTATTTATTTTTTATCCTGAAGCCAGACTTACAATACATGTTCTCCCTGACAGGTGGCAGAGGTGGACAGTCCAGACGTGCTGAGACAAAGACCAGATTCTCACTTCTATTCACTCCTTGCTGCTGCTAACACTATGAACACCTGAGCCACTGAAGCCCAGTGACACGCCAGCTCCTCAGCACTAATAGCAAGAGGGACACTAGTTACCTCCGCCGAGGCGAGGTGGAGGTTATGTAATCGTCGGAGTCTGTCTGTGTGTCTGTCCGTTAATTTGCCTTTAAACTATGTTACCAGGAACAGATGATTAAATTCTGGTGATGATCCAGAAGAGATTGCGGATTCTGGCTCAGTTTGAAATATTAATATTGTAGTCAATAGAGCTTCAAAATCTGTTCTTCAATATTTTGGTTGATTATTATGGAATTTGAAACAGTCTTGTAGGGTTGTGTTAGAGCTTTCCTCAACTCTCCCCGGTTCTTTGATCCCATTCATATGTGTGTACTCAATGAAGAGAATGTTGGTCAAGTTTATACATTTATATAAACGATAAATCAGGTACAAGTTGGTGAGGAAACTCAGCGCTGAGGTTAGGCCATGTTCCTTGTGTCTGTCCCAGGGCCCAAACCAAACAATGTCTTCTTGCCGTCTCCTTTTAACACATTCGTTTCAGTCCCTCCCCTAAGGGTGGGGCTTCCCCCCAGCCTATCTAAAACCCCTGTGTATCAGTTTACAATGTGATGTCTCGTATGTGACTTAATGTATATACTTAATCAGTATAGTCCATTTATCTAACTGTTGTGCAATCCTATTGTTCTGTCGGCATGCAATTATGTTGTGGAATTCCATCTAATGTGGAAATTCCCTACAGTTGGGACCTCTATCTCACCACCAAATTTCATTCAAATCGGATCTAGAGTGACGTTTTAACAATGAAAAATCCCATTTACGGATTAAAAAATCTGTTTAAAATACACATTAAGTCCAATTCACTTTTACTTTTCATGGTTGGTGTGTAAAGATACCAAGAACAATTTATAACCTTTTGGTGATGATCCAGATCACCATATGGATGAGCTGCTCGGCAGAGGTCTGCACTCTCTAAGCGCTTTTCTAGTTATTGTATTGATTTACACAACCAATCTTGTCTTGCATCTGGTGTAGCTGAGAGGTGGGGTTTCATGCAAGAATATCGCTGATAATGATAAATAACGATGTCTTTATTGCTCTTTTTGTTTACTGATAATACTGAAATAGTCTTACTGGAAAAAAGTAGTGCTTATGTCCTATTGTTTAGACACTATTTAAAGCATTATTTATAGATTGTTATGTCTTTGTCTGCTGCCACTTTGCAGCCATGCTGATCGATGCCTTTGTCCAGAAATAGAAAGGGAAATGTCCTATATGATATGAGACAAATAAGCACAACACGTTTTAATATCTAGCATGGGACGTTGATGAATGATTAGTTACTTGCACTTATTTACAAACGACAAGTGTTGCACTAACCCAGGGGTGTATAAAGTGTGCCATGGAGGGCCGAGACACTGCAGGTCTTCCTTCAAGCCGGTCACTAAAGCAAGTGATTTTAATTAGCAACACCTCCTTCAATTTGGGAGAAGGAGATCATTAGTGAGATCAGCTGCTGGAGAGATGGTTGGAAAGAAAACATGGAGTGCCTCGGCCCTCCGTGACACGGTTAGGACACCTCTGTACCTTTTCTTGACTGACCGAACAACCCCCATTCATTCAGTGAATGGAGTGACGGTAACCAGTACTGCTTTTTTGGGGGGGGGCTTAGTATATTTTTGATTGGGGGGTGGGAGTGGGCAACATGAGCAATAAAATCGACTTTTTTTTGCCACGAATACAAGGCTACAAATGCTCCTGTGTTTATTTAGCAATTGTGAAATTCATTTATGAGATTGGTATTTCAGCTTGATTTCAGAGTATTTTAATATTTTCATTCTATTCTACATTCACACTTGGATGGAAAAATATTTATCATAATTTGTGGTGTAACTGAGAAATAAAATTAAGAAATGAAGTCTAAAGCATACTGCAACATTTGTAGTCATCTTTTTTCTTTCATTTATTCTTTTATAGGGAACTCATTGAAATACTTTAAAAATCAACAATCATCTCATCTACAGGCGCTTTTCCGCTTTGCAGGTCACGGGTCTACTGGAGCCTGACCTCGCTTGCTATGGGCGAGAGGTAGGATACAACTCGGACGCAATGCCAGCGCATCTCAGGGCCACAGAGACACTCATACACTACAGACTATTTGGACCTAAATTGCATGTTTTTGGTGGTTGGAGCAAACCCACATGGACATGGGGAGAACAAACGAACTCTGCACAAACAGAATTCGAATACAGCACCTTTTGCTGTGAGGCGACAGCACTGTCCACTACGCCAGCGATCCGCAACCTTTTTCCTGCCACGGACCGGTTTCATGCCGGGCAATTTTTTCACGGATCGGTAATGAAATAAAAAAAAGAGGACTGTAATCTCACCAAGCAACGTTATATAATGACTTGCAATAACTATTAAACAAGTACATTAGTTGTGGTCTCAATAATTGCTTCTGTCCTTCATGTTCACGTTTTTTTCTTTCATAAATTCCACATTCTTGTCTTTTAATCCAGAGTTCTTGGTCTCTGTGCCAAAGCGGTTTTGAACCCTTCATTGCCTCATTAACGAAGCTAATCAGCTGTTGTAGATAAACCCGTGTTTTAAGTCTGACTCCTGGTTTGTCTGTTAAAATACATTTTCTTTTCTTCTTCCTCAGTTGGACTTTATACCCTTAGCAAAGAAGCTCTCCAAATACGTTTTTTTGTTTGTTTTTATTAATATAAAATTAATATTTATTAAAATATAACATTCAAATATTATTCATGGAAATATTGTAGGGGAAATGCAAACATACACACACAAACATGTCAGGTAATATAGAGGCTAAATTTAAAGTGATCCCTGACAGTTTTGAGAAATCACTCTAGAAACACAAGAATTTACCTCTACTACGTAAATACATAGACAAAAATATATTGTAGCGAGCTCAAGGAGAAGAGCCACACTGGAATTGAGCATGTGTCAAGAAGCACCTTTATTGTAACACAGGACGACTTGGCTGGACGCGGATGCTGCGCTGCGGACATTCAACGCAATACCCCTCTCACTCATGGTGACAAAAGCACAACCCAGTCACTCCCATGATGCATTGCGCCTCACGTGATCTCGCGTGATCGCTACAATATAATTATTTCTTATAATATATAAAGTATGGCGTGGGTTCTCTCCGGGTTCTCCAGCTTCCTCCCACCACCAAAAACATGCAGCTCAGGTGGATTGGTTACACTAAATTGCCCGTAGGTGTGAGTGTGTGTGTGGCTGGTTGTATGTCTCTGTGTGGCCCTGTGATGGACTGGCGGCTTGTCCAGGGTGTCCCCTGCCTCTCGCCCATTGACTGCTGGGATTGGATCCAGCTTGGCCTGCGACCCGATAACGGATTAAGCGGTTGGGACAATGAATGAATGAATGAATATAAAGTATGTCTTGTTTGGGGGCCGCCAATGTTGTTTACATCGGAAGGCATTCTGGGTGTGACGTGAAACGGCTGCAGCACCGAGCTCACTGCTATTGTTACCCTCGCCGAAGGGGAGGTGAGGGTATCGCAATTGCGTCTGTTTGTTTGTTTGTTTGCTTGTTTGTCTGTCCGCGCGCATAACTCAAAAACTAGTAACCCAATCGACATGATTTTTTACACAAGCGAGGTTCTGTCCGTGGCTCGGTCCTCCCCGAGAATGGCGTTGATCCGGATGTGGATCCAGATTCTAGAATTATTTTTACATCTGGAATTGTGCCTGTGCTGTAACATTGAAGTGTCACTTTGAGAGGGAGGGACATGATGGGGAAAAAGAGTCCAGAAGGTGTCTTGTAGTATGCAGGAGACAAAAATATTACTTGACGTTACTGAACTGAGGACTGTAATTAAAAGTTGCCAAACGAAGATGAACGTGAGTCCAGTCGTTCATTTCATTTCAGGGGTGCAACATAAAAGTTGTATCTTTTCCCGTTCCGGAGCAGCAAGCTAGAGCAGGTTTGGCCCCTCTGATCCGGAAGCCCTGTTTACTGTCTCACAAGATCGAATAGTCTATTGGAGGCGAGGGTCTGCAATCTCTGATTGTCTTTCTAGTTTAGTATGGCAGTGATTTTTTAGCAGCAATCAGCTCCTCCGTTCAGCCTTTACAGTCGGACCCACAGCGTCAGCAACAACGTGAGGACAGTCAGGAAGAAGCCAGAGATTAAGATCAACGGGAGAACTCTGTATTTTGTCGTTTTGTTCTCCGTGGCATCTGCGTCTCCATGCCAACAAAGAGAACGAGAGAGAGAGAGAGAGGGAGAGAGCGTCTGCTGTAAAGAGCTCCACCTCTGCCCTGAAAGACTCCGGCAACTTCCATGCCCTGCTGAAGCCGAGATAGCGTTGGAAAATGAATATCAGCTGTTGAAGAGGTATGAATTGTATTCATAAATTCTTTTGTGTACTGCTATTTTGACAGTGTATCACCAATGAGTTATTGTTCCGGGAGTCAGAATCTGTGAATATATTTCCAACTATACCAAACTGCAAAAGGTTTTATATTCTATGACTGTATAGGCAATTAACCAAAAGAATGAAATAAAAATAATTAAGATCGCTAAAATGAAGATTCACCTGAAAGACTTCTACCAGTCATATTTTCTGACAGATAATAGAACAGAAAATCTCATGAAAACCCATACCGTAGTGTTTCATAGTAGTTTTACCGGTTATTTCCACAGTCATTTTGCATGATGTCTGACAAAAAACGTAAGCAAACAGTAATACTCCAAATGTAGTGTACCTTTGTCACTTTGTCATTTCAGTCGAAAGAAACAAAACAAGCCTGAGGCAACCGTGCAAAGGCAGCATATTGCCAACAGCTAGTGCCAAGACTCTCACAGATGCCTGAAGTCGACGCTGGTGCAAGAATCATCATGAACGTACTTCTATTCTAATTTCTGAAGACTCGTAGCAAAAGTATATGTTTAGGGAAACAGAGAAAAGGTGTAAGGTGACTTAACAGGTACCCGAAGGTAGATTTGGCTTACAGCAGTTACACTCTGCTGCTGGTTGCAGCGTGCGCATGCGCCCGGGCTATGCGGGTGAAGTGTCTTGCCTAAGGACACAACGACAGTGTACACATGTGCCTGAGCCAATACTGGTATTGGGTGGAAATAAACAGTGCGTTCAATTATTTCTAAAACGTCAGGATTTCATATGTCCAACATTGATAAATACATCATTGAATGCTCTCCATCAGAAGAGAGAGCGTGCGTCAGAGCCAAGCTGCGCAGAGACTGTTTCTCCGTAGGGTATGCGGTTTTCATGGCCCCACAAACTGTTTCCCTTCACCACTCCCCCCCCACTGTGGCATCCGAGGGTGCGCTCTCGGAGCCTACGCGTCACACTCATCAGCTGGTACTGCTGCCTGCAGGGGCTGTCAGCAATCAGGCTAAATCACAATCTGAATATTTACAATAATATACCGTATTTTCCGGATTATAAGTCGCGGTTTTTTTCATAGTTTGGTCGGGGGTGCGACTTATAAATCGGAGCGACTTATATATGCTTTTTTTTACAAAATCTGTGAGCGCAGAGACAGTAGCCTACACATTTCTATAACAGGTGTTACAGGGAACTCTGTGACCCGTCAGAATCTGTCGCGGTTTCTGGAGGTTCAGAGTTATCTGTCACACCTGTTATCTAAAAACACAAATTAGAAGGGCTGATTGAAAATGGCGCCGAAAAGAAAGTCATATTCCGCGGCTTACAAGCTTCAGATAGTGAAATATGGAGCCGAAAACGGCAATCGAGCAGCAGAAAGAAAGTTTGGAGTGAGCGAAAAACTTGTAAGGGACTGGCGAAAAGCGGAGGTTACGCTTACTGAAATGAAGAAAACAAAGAAAGCTAATCGCGGGCGACAAGCTAGGTGGCCGCAGTTGGAGGAACGAGTTCACGCATGGGTGCTTGAACAACGTGCTGCTGGGAGAGGTTTGTCAACGGTGCAGTTGCGTCTCCACGCCCAGGTGGTTGCCAATGAGGTGAATATAAACGGCTTTGCGGGAGGACCTTCTTGGTGTTACCGCTTCATGCAACGCAAACGCCTCTCTATCAGAGCAAGGACGACACTGTCCCAAAAACTGCCAGCGGACTTCCAAGCCAAGGTTGACAGTTTCTGCGCGTTCATTGAAAAGCATGTAAGTGATCACAACGTGACACCGGATCATATTATTAACATGGACGAGGTTCCCCTCACTTTTGACATCCCCATGGGCCGAAGTGTTGCAGAGAAAGGGCAAAAAAGTGTGAATATTGTTACAACTGGTCATGAGAGATCACACTTCACAGTGGTGCTGGCATGTTGTGGAGACGGATCAAAACTGCCACCGATGGTCATTTTCAAACGAAAAACCATGCCAAAAATCCAATCCTCCTCAGTTGAAGTCGCCGTGAACGAGAAAGGGTGGATTGATGGAGAAATGATGAACTTGTGGCTTACAAAGTGCTACAATAAGCGACCGGATGGCTTCTTTAGAGCACGCAAAGCTCTGCTTGTGATGGATAGCATGAGAGCGCACATCACACCACAGTTAAAAAATAAATTAAAAGTTTTCAACTCCATACCTGCCATCATCCCTGGAGGCTTAACCAAAATACTCCAGCCACTTGATATCTCCGTGAATAGGAGCTTTAAGTCAGTTTTGCGTAACCTGTGGGAGCAGTGGATGACGGATGGAGAGCACAGCTTCACGGCAACCGGGAGAATGCGCCATGCAACTTTCCTGGAAGTCATTGAATGGATCGACAAAGCATGGGCTTCAGTGACAACCGTAACCATCCTGTCGGGATTCAGAAAGGCTGGAATAATTGGAACTGCAACTGACGACGAGTCTGATGTAAGCGACGTAGAAGAGGAAGCGGCGTCTTGTCAACCTGCCGAGTTGGGGGAGTTGTTCAAAAGTGACACCGAGGATGAAGATTTCCTTGGATTTCGTGACTCGGAATAAAACCTGATATTTTGGTAAACGTGTTAGCATGTTCTATATATGCTAATGTGCTATATGTTGTTTGGTGTTGGATTTTATCAAATAAATTTTCCCCAAAAATGCGACTTATCCTCCAGTGCGACCTATATATGTTTTTTTCTTCTTAATTATGCATTTTTTGGCTGGTGCGACCTACAATCCGGAGCGACGTATAATCCAAAAAATACGGTATACAAATACTTAAAAGTGATAGAAGTTTACAATGATGCATCTAAATGGAACAAATTACCTTCTATGTCGTAAAGTTTTCGTGGGTGGTGGTCTCAGTCTAATTGTCTGTGTGCTCCTTCGTTGTACCGGGAGCTGATGGAGGGGGTGGGGAGTGTTGTTCCGGATGCTTCAGTTTCTGAAGCATCCTTCTCTCCATCACTGTCTCTAAGGAGTCCAGATTAACCCCAACAATGTCACCTGCCTTACGGATGACTTTATTGAGTCTCTTTGAGTCTGCGACCCTCAGTCTGCTGCCCCAGCACACGACAGCAAACAGAATGGACTAGAGACCATAGATTAATAGAACTGATGGCACTTCCTGATCAGCACTTAAATGGCACTATGGGGCGTGCTTCTCACTGTCATGTGACCACGGATTGTTCCATTATGATTGATTGTATATTGTATGTCTTGAGTGTGTGTTTGTATATGAAAGTTAACATCCGTATGTAAGTCGGTATGTGCCAATTCCTGGAGTTATTATTTATTGATTATTCGGGAATGAGTTGTTCATAACGTGTCAAGTATTACCTTAAAACCCCTGTAATTAATAATTGGTTTGCCCAGGGGAGGGGCTAATGGGTATTTAAGGGGAGCTCTGGTCAATTAGAGGAGAAAGTGCTTTTGAGTGAGTGATAGCATGGGTAGCTCGTGGTACCAGAGTAAGTGTTACAACTATTTTGTTTTTGTATGTATTTTGGCCTGCACTAAGTATTTTTCACGTTTGTTGCTGTTTGTGGAATGGTGTAAATAAAATAGATCACTACACTGAAGTTTTTCTGGCTGAGCCACCATTTTTCCCATTTTTAAAACAAATGACACAAATCTTTTGACAAACGGTAGCTTCCACTGACCTGTTCACATGTTGCTGTCATTGCCCCGATATCTTTACTTCTCCATTTTTTTCAAGTACATCTTTTGTTTTTTTTGCTTTTTAATGTGGAAATCTGTTGTTCTCTCCCATCTATCTTTTTGACTCTAAAGAATGACGCTTTCCAAAGGAGAAACAAACCTGAGGTCTCAAATGCAGATTATGCTGATTTGGACATCAATGAACGGGACAACCCTCCACAAGTCAAAAAATACCGCCAGGGCCTTCAGAACCTAAGGCCTTTTGCCTGCTCCTCAACAGAGTTAGTGTTTTTTAATGACATTGTTAGTCTGTTTGGATGCTATTAATAAATAGGCTTAAATGGATAATACACTATGGATGATAGCCTGATAATAGCTGTTGTTTTAATCTAAATGCCATTATGGCTGCTATACCCATAGCAGAGCTAATATTGGATGATGTTTCCTTGTCTAGTTCCCACCCAGTTGACAATGCAGGATTCCTGTCTTTTACAACCTTTGCCTGGATGACTCCTATGATGTGGGCCATATTCAGGAAAAGGACGGACATGACTACAATCAACCTGTCACCCTTTGACAAAGCTGACAGCAATGGAGAAAGGTTTGAATTTATTCTGGCTGATTCAGGGGTGCAATACTTCTCAAACAACATTTGACAGTATGGGACTCATTGATAGCTGACAATTCTAGTTGCAGAAATTCTTGTCTGGAAATGGAATCGTGGTTAGGGAAACAATTACAAACGTTGAATATCTGTAGTGCATTTCATGAGAGTGTTTGCTAACCCTAACCTTGACCTTTGTAATGATTTATCAAGGCTGAGAGCGTTGACTCGATTTTATGTGGTACAGGCTCTTCCGACTCTGGAAGGAAGAAGTGGCAAAGGTTGGCTTGGAGAAGGCCTCTTTGGTTCGAGCAATAATTCAATTTCAAAGAACCAGGTTGATTGTATCTGTCTTCATTGGTATCATCGGCATGGTTGCTGCGTTCCTTGGCCCGGTAATTTCCGACAGCTATTAATGGTTTCCTCTGATGTTTGCCAAATAATAGAGCAATTCCTCTATTCTGCCAAAGAAGATGGTAAGAAAAAACATGAAATTAAACAGTTTGTGCAGCAGAATCAAAATCTCTGCAGGCACAGAGATTCAAAATTACGGTAATTGAAAAATCTTTTTTTAAATAATTTACAGAGCATACATGTACTGATAGAAAGGTTAGTTTGGAGGTTACAGAAAATACTTTAGCTTAAACATTTCTACAAATAAAAAATATTTTTGATAAAATACGGGTGCATTTGTGGGATATTGTCTTTAGTGTTGTCACGATAAAATGTCAAAGTAATGTGTTTTAAATGTTGCTAGGGTCTGTAAATTCTCCTTTTCTGTAAGTACCGTATTTTTCGGATTATACGTCGCTCCGGATTGTAGGTCGCACCAGCCAAAAAATGCATAATTAAGAAGAAAAAAACATATATAGGTCGCACTGGAGGATAAGTCGCATTTTTGGGGAAAATTTATTTGATAAAATCCAACACCAAACAACATATAGCACAAAGAACATGCTAACACGTTTACCAAAATATCAGGTTTTACTCCAAATCACGAAATCCAAGGAAATCTTCATCCTCGGTGTCACTTTTGAACAACTCCCCCAACTCGGCAGGAAGACAAGACGCCGCTTCCTCTTCTACGTCGCTTACATCAGACTCGTCGTCAGTTGCAATTCCAATTATTCCAGCCTTTCTGAATCCCGACAGGATGGTTGCGGTTGTCACTGAAGCCCATGCTTTGTCGATCCATTCAATGACTTCCAGGAAAGTTGCATGGCGCATTCTCCCGGTTGCCGTGAAGCTGTGCTCTCCATCCGTCATCCACTGCTCCCACAGGTTACGCAAAACTGACTTAAAGCTCCTATTCACGGAGATATCAAGTGGCTGGAGTATTTTGGTTAAGCCTCCAGGGATGATGGCAGGTATGGAGTTGAAAACTTTTAATTTATTTTTTAACTGTGGTGTGATGTGCGCTCTCATGCTATCCATCACAAGCAGAGCTTTGCGTGCTCTAAAGAAGCCATCCGGTCGCTTATTGTAGCACTTTGTAAGCCACAAGTTCATCATTTCTTGATCAATCCACCCTTTCTCGTTCACGGCGACTTCAACTGAGGAGGATTGGATTTTTGGCATGGTTTTTCGTTTGAAAATGACCATCGGTGGCAGTTTTGATCCGTCTCCACAACATGCCAGCACCACTGTGAAGATCCGGTGTCACGTTGTGATCACTTACATGCTTTTCAATGAACGCGCGGAAACTGTCAACCTTGGCTTGGAGGTCCGCTGGCAGTTTTTGGGACAGTGTCGTCCTTGCTCTGATAGAGAGGCGTTTGCGTTGCATGAAGCGGTAACACCAAGAAGGTCCTCCCGCAAAGCCGTTTATATTCACCTCCCTGGCAACCACCTGGGCGTGGAGACGCAACTGCACCGTTGACAAACCTCTCCCAGCAGCACGTTGTTCAAGCACCCATGCGTGAACTCGTTCCTCCAACTGTGGCCACCTAGCTTGTCGCCCGCGATTAGCTTTCTTTGTTTTCTTCATTTCAGTAAGCGTAACCTCCGCTTTTCGCCAGTCCCTTACAAGTTTTTCGCTCACTCCAAACTTTCTTTCTGCTGCTCGATTGCCGTTTTCGGCTCCATATTTCACTATCTGAAGCTTGTAAGCCGCGGAATATGACTTTCTTTTCGGCGCCATTTTCAATCAGCCCTTCTAATTTGTGTTTTTAGATAACAGGTGTGACAGATAACTCTGAACCTCCAGAAACCGCGACAGATTCTGACGGGTCACAGAGTTCCCTGTAACACCTGTTCTAGAAATGTGTAGGCTACTGTCTCTGCGCTCACAGATTTTGTAAAAAAAAGCATATATAAGTCACTCCGATTTATAAGTCGCACCCCCGACCAAACTATGACAAAAACCGTGACTTATAATCCGGAAAATACGGTAACTCAAAGTAACCTTCAGGATCTTATGAAGGTCTTCTCCCCCTGATATAATGGATTTGTCTTATTAATATATGACATATGTTTAAGAAAAACATATTTTTATTCGCATTTTCTGCATGTAAACATCCATTTAAGGTTAAATGATTAATCCTTTCAATCTATCCCAATTTTTTTTCACTACATTTACAAAAATAATGGTGTTATGTCATTTTATACAGTTGATGTAAATGTATCCTCTATTTAAGTAAAATAATAATAAGAATAATTGTGCCTCCACTTGAATAAATGTGTTTTAAGAAGATATTTGTTGGATTAAAATATATATATATATGTCTCACTTACATGGGAGCATCAGCTAACAACACTGTTCCATATGCAAACACCTTATATTTTTATCTGTCTTCTCAGGCTATTCTGGTTCGTAAAATCCTAGCATATGCTGAACACCCGGAGCAGTCCACAATACTGTATGGCGTTGGCCTGGCTTTTGGTTTGTTTACCACAGAGTTTTGCAAAGCCTTCTTCATATCTTTATTGTGGGCACTGAACCTGCGCACTGCAGTCAGGTTAAAGGGTGCCTTCTCTTCAGTGGCCTTTCAGAAAGTGATCTCTCTGCGGGTGCAAACCGGCGTTTCAATGGGCGAGGTAACTAACCTATAAGAGTCAAAGCTTATTTTTTTCTTTGTCAAATCTTTGCCCATTAGAATCGCTGAGTTCAAAATGAAAGGATAAAAGTATTTTGATGGACCTGTATATATCAGACTATCAACAGGATTAATCAGAATTATGGATTGCCATGAAAATTGGGAGGATGGATCATTGGGCCCGGCCATTAAATTTCAGTGTGCATTGATACAGGGCTAAGTTTCTTACATTTTCTTAAAAATAGTAACATAGAGAGACAGATATAACATTTTCGTTAATTTATAAGGTAGTTAAATAATAACATCCTGATAATAATATCCTGGGTTTAGGTATTTACTGTATCTGTGCGTATAGTCTGGTGCAGATTCAATTAAAAACCTGGATTAAACCTGAACTATATTTAAATATATTACTATAGGAGTTGTTTGCCCTGCAAGTACTCCTTACAGGTTTATGAGTTCGACTTTGAATAATACGTGACTGATTTAAAGTTCAGTGGAGGTGTGTGCTTTAATCAGTGCTTTTAACACAGTAGAATGTTGAAAATGTTATTGCTTTTGAAATATATTCTTATTTAGAATTTTACACAGGCAACATGTTTAAAAAACATTGGGACAGTGTCATGTTTACCATTGAGTTGCTTCACCTCCCTGAAAAAGAATTCTGCCTCATGCAAACATCTATGAAATCTATTGACACTGAAAACACTTTCATTTTGATCTTGCAGCAGATATATATTTTCTGTGTGTGTGAGTGTGCGTGACTTGTTCTCGCCTTCTTTGAAAAACTTGTCTTGAATGTTTCATTTGAAACTAAAACCTATTTGTGTGATGTGATCCACCATGTGTGTAACAAAGAAGAGAGAACAGAAACAAGGTGATAAAGACAAATCGTAACACTAATTAGAAATGGGATGGTTTGTGTGATTATTATTATTATTATTATTTCTAAAAATGAAGCAGCAGAATTCTCCAATTCTGACTAACGTTCCATCTTGCTGATGTCAATAACTGCATTTCTTTCACTCTCTTCCTTCCAGATGATAAATGTTTTGAGCAATGATGGCCACAAGTTATTTGAGGCTGTAGTGTTTGCGAGCTTTCTGCTCTCTGCACCAGTCCTGTTTTTTGTGTGTATCATTTATGCCTGCTTCGTTCTGGGCTCCACTGCACTGACAGGAGTCTTCATCTACCTCATCTTCATTCCTGTGCAGGTTTGTATGTGTGTGATTATATTTTCCTGCAGTTTGTTTGGATACTCCTGGGTTATTCTTTAAAAAGTTCCACGTTACATATATGGATATTTTCCTTAACAAATTCTGCCACAAGGATAGACCACAATGCTGCTTGTTTTCCATTGTCACTCACATTATTTTATTGTTTGTTTTTTGCTCTCAGTTTTATTTAGCCATGGTCATTAACAAGTTCAAATGGAAAGCCATGGTGTTAACTGACAGCCGTGTTCAAACAATGAATGAGATTCTGAGCAGCATCAAACTTATCAAGATGTACGCCTGGGAAGATTCTTTTGAGGAAAAGATTGCAGGTATGATTTAGGCAGCCTCATGCATGAGGTTGCAGCTGTTGTTTTCAGGCGTTGCGTCGTGACGAAAAACTCTGGAGTAATAATCCACGTTCTCGAGGCCTCTGCTCGATGTGACCTCGCCTGCGTTACCAGGCTGAGGAGAGAGGCCCGCACCGTCACTATCAAACAAAAGAGAAAAAGTAACTTTAAAAACCCTCATTATAATAATTCGAATCCCATTTCCAATCATTTAGTATCTGCATTGCTAGACATTTCAGAAAGTAAAAATGGCATTTTATAATACAGAATCTGTAGCCAGTGTTTTTGTAGTTTTCTGCTGTTTTGTTGGCAGATTGGAGAGCGAGGGCTGAATCTATCAGGGGGGCAGAAGCAGAGGATCAGCCTGGCCAGAGCTGTGTATTCCAATAAAGACATCTTCCTCCTTGATGATCCACTATCTGCTGTCGATGCTCATGTAGGAAAACACATTTTCGAGGAATGTATAAAGAAGGAGCTGCAGGGAAAATCAATTATACTGGTTACACACCAGCTGCAGGTGAGAAGATGCACTTCATCAGAAAACATCTTTTCCTCAGCAACTTTTCACTGAGCCTGAAACCTTTTATGAAATGCGTAAACTCATAAGGTTCTCATAATGATAGACATAATTTAATTTTTTAATTGTCCAAAGTAAAGTAAACCACAGCACAAAGTAATGTCGGGCTGCTACAAATGTTTTTCTTCACACCTCTGGCCACGGGGCTGGGATGGTTTCATTGAAGAGGTCGTCCTAATGTGTGTCAGTATCTGGAGTTCTGTGATGGCATTTTGGTCCTGGAGGATGGAGAAGTGCTCGACGATGGAGACCACAATGCCCTGATGAAAGCCGATGGACGCTACGCTCAGCTCGTCAGCAACTACCAGCTGGAACAGTCAAAAGTAAAACAGCACTTACAGTTCAGACCTCGGATGTAGCCCTGCCATTCTCACAATGTATATTATTTTACTTCCTTACTAGATGTAAATCCCTTTCACCTGTTCTTGTTTTATAAGCACAAAAAACGAATAAATAGTTAGCTACTAATAATAATAGCTACTGTACCTACATTTTATTTGTAGAAACAGGACCATATATTCTGAAAAGGTAGTAAGTGGTTTATCATCAACTGCAGTAAAGGCTCAGCAGATGCTTTTATGCAGACTCATTGCTTTTGTTGATCTTTTACAGACTCAGGCAGAAGAAGATTCACCCCAAGAAAATGAAGAGCTGGAAGAGGTTGAGCTCGCAAATCCCACATTTGGTGGTGCAGTGAACCCAGGTATGGAAAGGCAAAAAAGCAACAACAATTATTGTTTGGTAGTAATGATTTAAATCAGAATATATGTCATTATTTATTATGCCTTGCTGTAAAAAAATACAATGTTAAATAATTCTTGCATTCTGTCTAATGTGAAGTAATAAAGCCAGAACGGCGCTATGCATGTTCCGGGGCAGGCAGCTTCAACCCCGTCACGTGACTTGTCAAGTGCCGTATAAAGCCAGAACGGCGCTATGCATGTTCCGGGGCAGGCAGCTTCAGCCCCGTCACGTGACCTGTCAAGTGCCGTATCAGGCCAGAACAGTTTGGCCAGCGAGGGGGCGTGACGAACAGCTGTCGGCACGCCAGCCATCACGTGACTAGTCGCGCGTCAGACGGACACCCACAGCATGCATTACATTACAAATACAGTCAAACATCCTGTCTAAGAGGAGCGAAGATCGATCTGGCCCCCCAACCGGGAACCGAACAGGCGCAACGGGGGTGTGAGCGCGGAACCCTAACCACTACACCGCGGCTTTCACCGCGGCTTTCATATACATATACAGTCTGAATATATATATGAAAATGTCTGAATATATATATGAAAATGTCTGAATATATATATGAAAAAGTCTGAATATATATATGAAAATGTCAGAATATATATATGAAAATGTCTGAATATACATATGAAAAAGTCTGAATATATATATGAAAATGTTAGAATATATATATGAAAATGTCTGAATATATATATGAAAATGTCTGAATATATATATGAAAAAGTCTGAATATATATATGAAAATGTCAGAATATATATATGAAAATGTCTGAATATATATTTGAAAATATCCGAATATATATATCAAAATATATATTCCAGAGTTTGGTCCATATTCTCAGACTTTTCGAATATATATTCCAGAGTTCGGTCCATATTCTCAGATTTTCATATATATATTCCAGAGTTCGGTCCATATTCTCAGACTTTTCATAGTTCGGTCCATATTCTCAGACTTTTCATATATATATTCCAGCACGTTTGATATATATATATAATAAGTTCCTGAACGGCATGCCATATTTTTAATATATATTGTTATGGACCGATGCGAGGGGACCCCAAGGAACAGAGGACAGAGACGGTGCAAACGTGACTTTGATGTTTTACTGAAAAATGTTCATCAGAAGAGTCACTATCCCGGAGCTGCGCACGGGTTACGAGGTGGCTGGAGCCCAACGAAAATATCTAGTTTAACAAAAAGGCACAGCCAAAAGAACAAACCAAAAAGCAAGCTCAAATACAAATCGTTAACAAACGGAAAATGCGACGCACGACCTGGGCGCACAGATCAGCTGCGGTCAGCGAGGGCGAGGCGGATCCCAGGGACGGGTAATCTGCCTCAGGTGTGTCCGGGGTGACCGCAGCCAATCCGTACGCCGCAGGTCCTGGAGTGAGAGGCAGAAACAGGTGTGCGTCATAAGGCCAATTAACCAGTGCAGCCACATGACCCTCACAATATATATTTTTATTTTTTATTTTATTTTATTTTATTTGTTTCTTATGTTTGTATTGTTTGTATTGTATGGTCTGGTAGACTGCTTAAACTGAATTGCCCCTTGGGATAAATAAAGTTGTCTGAATCTGAATCTACATACAACTACTACATACAAAAACTCCTATCTTTATTGTCAATTTATTTACAGTTGTCTTTACTATGTGCACTTCCTTTCAGCATTTGACATGTCCGAAGAAAAGGATGATGGAACAATCCAAACAACAGACCAAAAATGTAAGTGTTTTTCTTTGTTTGTTTTTTTGTATGAATGAGATATTGGTGCAGGGTCACCCACTTCAGATGTACATATATCCAAATTCTTAAGGAAGGTTGGGCTCAGACGGTTTGATTTAAAGAATCAGAATCAGAATACTTTAATAATCCCGGAGGGAAATTATATCAGCAACAGTGCTTCATTCAACAAAGTCAGAAATACAAATTATCAGTATACACATAGGCCCAGTCCAGTTTATTGTCAATTATATTTTTGTCCTCCACTGAGTCCACATTGACCCCCTGGATCATTGGATAATTTTTCCTCCTCCTGGGACTGCGATCTCCCCCTCCTGAACATTGAACAAAGGGGGGAGACAGCCGAGAGCACATCAAATTGTGTCATCCCGATGGCCGTACTGGAGAGAGAACTGGGTGCATATTCAATCAATGTAAACTCTGAGAAGCAGTATTCTGGGCTACCACACACCACAGGGTTGCTCCTAGGCTCTGGCTATCTTGCTTTGCCTACCCACTGGTCATCACACCCCAGATCTGAATAGAAAGCCTTGAAAGTTCAAGCATGCGACGAGAACTGAGGACCTCAATCATAAACAATGTTTGAGGAGACTCCATGCAGTGCTCCCAGGCTGAGGGTAGTTTCTGATTGATTTGATCAAAGAATCCATCCCACAGCCACTGCCTGCACCTGGGACACACACAAGGGAGGGAGGGGGAAAACATCTGATAACTAGGGTAGTCACCTGCTTCTGTACCCTCCCAACAAGATATTTGTGTCGGGTGTGTCTGACTTTTTTTACATTCCATATGCTGAGCTTAGTGGTTGACCAATACGGTGGTTGCAATCTCTATGGCAGTGCCATTTTGATTTTGTATTTTTGTCTGCCGACCTTCTATTATTCTAGTTCATAATTTTCTTTGCTTTCAGCTGCTGGTGATGATCAGCTGGTGAGGAAGGAGTCCTCTGAAGAAGGCGCCATCTCCTGGAGAATCTATCACGGATACTGCCAGGCAGCAGGAGGTCTGATACAGACAGTCCACATGTATGAACTGGAATAAATGCATACAAATGACACATGGCCAAACCAGCTGTATTTGGTGTGACTGTTTTGCTTCAGGCTACTTCATCATCTTCCTTGTTATGATTAACTTCATTCTGATGATTGGATCCACAGCCTTCAGCAACTGGTTTCTCAGTTTCTGGCTGGGGCAGGGTGATGGGGTGAGGAGCATATCTTCCCTTTCTCTCACATATACATTTACACACATTAAACTCCATGGTCACAGTATTTGTAAATATCAAATGTTTTTTTATTTTATTTTATTTTCCAGTTAAAAAATGCTACAAATCCGGGTAGCATCTTAGACAACCCGCGCCTGAGATTTTACCAAATGATTTATGGTGTGGGGATTATTGCCACGGTGACACTTGCCATCATCAAATGCTTCTTTTATACTGGAATCACCTTGAGTGCCGCCTGCCATCTGCACAACATCATATTCAAGAAGGTAACATTTTAGAAAACAGTGGAACCTCGGTTCTCGAACATAACTCATTCCGTTACACTGTTCGAAAACAGATTTGTTCGGAAACCGAAGCTATGTTTCCGATAAGAAATAATGGAAACTAGGTTAATCTGTTCCTACGCACCAGATAAATACCCATTTGTATATCTACAATTATATTATTATGTAACTACGTGTATCTAACAACAGATAACACATAAAAGTGTAAATAATACAAAAACAAAAGCATAATTAAAGTAATAACAATTTTTTCCCCTCAGATTATGTCCAGTCCTATGAGTTTCTTTGACACAACACCAGTTGGACGCATTCTCAACCGCTTTTCCAAAGATCAGGAGGAAGTGGACACTGTGCTTCCCCTCCATATGGACCCTTTCTTGAATTTTAGTCTCATGGTCATGTTTACCATTATCATTATCTCCAGTGTTTTCCCCCCCATGCTGGTTGTTGTGGCTATTTTGGGAGTCTTTTTCACCCTCATTCTTTTGTGAGTTTGATAGCCATTAATTGAATTATTTAATTATTAGTTGAATTGTGCAATATTCTCTGCCACATAACATGCTCTAATGCTCAAATTCTATTAGATTTGTCCTTTTGAAGTTAAATATAATAGAGGTCCCAAACAGGAATTGTTGGAGAATGGGATCATAAAAATGTCATATGATTAATTTGCCGAGTGACATGAATGTAATTTGCAAGATTTAGATTGTCATACAATTCTTGCATTTATGAGTATTTTAGGACAAGCATTAATGTACAGGAATATAACAACATATTAAAGAAGTATACAGTACTGAATATTACCTGTGATTCCCCTGCAGTATATTCCAGAGGAGTATCCGTCAGATGAAGAGGATGGAGAACATCAGTCGTTCTCCCGTCATCTCTCTCAGCACCTCTACCCTGCAGGGCCTCAGCACCATCCATGCCTACAACATAAGAGACAGCCACATAGAAAAGTAAGATGCCAGCGATCCTCATGTTAATCAATTTTCTTTACTAACCTCATGTGCTTGCTGATGATGACAAAATATCTTCCTTCTGTTGTACATTTATGCAGAGGATGATCTTTCAGTTACAGTTTCTCACATTCTGTTCTTTATTGTAGAAACTTTTATTATCTGCAGTATGTGAGTAAACACCATCCTTTTTCATGTTGTAGATTCAAGACACTGAATGACATCAACTCCAACCAGTACTTATTGTTTCAGTCTGGAACACGTTGGCTATCCTTCTGGCTAAACTTAATGGCTGCAGTTATAGGTTTGGTGGTGTCTCTGTTTGTAGTACTCAGCGATAATGAAGTCATCAATCCAGCTTCGAAAGGCCTGGCCATGTCCTACACCATACAGGTAAACAAAGCAGATGGATGAACATGAGTTTATTTTTAGAAAGAGGAGACCTCCAACATGTGTTTATACACCTGTTTGTTGCCTAGTTTACAGGCATGCTTCAGTATGTAGTGAGGCAATCTACCGAGGTGGAGGCCAGGTTCAACTCGGTGGAGCGGCTGCTGGAATACATCACAGTGAGAACTCTACTCTTCTTTGCCTCAGAAAAATCGCAGAGGTTTTCTGGCTGCTACCACCGATATATCCACCCACATTGGTCCTCCTACAAATGCTGCTGTGTTTTTGTTTGACCAAAAAGGACAACTCTGCAATTTATTATCATCTGACACCCTTATTGTCCACTCACTCACACAAGATCTTAATTATTGTGTCCAGGGTTGTAAGTCTGAGGCCCCCAGACACATACCGGTAGCTGATGCTCAAATCCCAGAGGACTGGCCAAAGAGTGGAGCCATTACCTTCCAGGGCTATAGCATGAGGTACAGGGAGAATTCACCCATTGTCCTGAATGAGCTGAATTTCCACATCCAAGCTGGAGAGAAACTGGGAATCGTGGGAAGAACAGGCTCTGGTAAGGCAGTTTACAAAAATGTCAAGCTAATTTAGATATCAAAATAATTGCAGGGCCGAGGTGATGGTTCTCCTTGAAGCACAGTACCGGTACGTATTACTCTGGGAGACTCCTGATTACAGGAGCCGTAATGCTCCGACAATCCATCAAGCAGTGCGGCTTCGTAGCTCACCAAAGTCGTACTAAAACATTTTGACCGATTTTTGAGCGCCGTGTACCACATGAAATTGGTTTGAGGTCAGTAAGCAAAACCAGAATTAATAGAGAAGGCGTACCGTGTTATAAGGCGCATCGTTGATTTTTGAGAAAATGAAAGGATTTCAAGTGCGCCTTATGGTCCCAAAAATACGGTAGGTTACGAAAGCGATTGGCAGTCCTGTGAGTCTTCACGCCATGTTCTGTTTTAGAAAGAGACAGTCAGGTGAAAGGGAACATGGAGCCTGACATTATCAGAAAAACTGCGGATTGTACCCCAACAATTAGCCAACGGTAAACAAATATATAAGTTTTGGCATGGGTGTGGCTACAATGTTACTCTTCCAATAGCCATGCTTTAAATTGTTCGGAAAAAGAGGTCAGAGTCGGGAGTTCACGTATCGTGGTTGGGATAGAATTCCAAGTGTGAGAAGCACGAACAGAAAAAGTGGCTTGACCAAAGGCACTTTTTCTAAATGGAATGACACAGACACCTCTAGAGCCTGTTCTTGTTGATGTGTTTGAGTTTACTTTGACACATTCTTGTAATGGAGGAGGTGCTCTGCCATGGAAGATTTTATAAATCAAGATTGCATCGATGTGTTTAACAGTGTTGTCCCAGCTTAATCGCCCATGTTTCTTTAATATATGACAGTGATGATACCGATTTGGCTTTTTATCTAACACTTTTAGAGATTGTTTATAAACAGCTTCAATCGGTTGTGGAGTCGTTTTACAGGCCGATGCCCAACTTGTTACACAGTATGACGTGTGTGACATGATCATAGTGTCATTATCATTACATATCATTATCATGTACTCATATGCATAATACAAATCTTAGCAACCTTATTTTGTTGACAGCCATGACAATATTGTGCTAATAGTAACCCTACCTTTGTAAACCATTCTGGCCATTTGTGTGTTTGTAGGGAAATCCTCATTAGGAGTGGCTCTGTTCAGGTTGGTGGAGCCGGCAGCAGGAACCATCCTAATAGACGGAGTTGAGATTATGTCCATTGGACTGACGGATCTCCGTAGCAAGTTGTCTATCATCCCCCAGGACCCTGTGCTTTTCATTGGAACTGTCCGGTAAATAATGTCTCATCTTTATGTATCCATGTACTGTTTTAATTGGTTTGTTTGTCACATATTTAAGCTACTGTGATATTGCTGTGTGTGTTTGCCAATAGATACAACCTGGACCCTTTCAGTAACTACACCGATGAGGAGATTTGGGAGGCACTGGACAAGACATACATGAAGGACTCAGTACGTTAATGTTAACAGTACTGTACATTTACAGTCTGAGGAAGTATTTGGTCATTTATATAAACCAAATTAGCATCTGCTACTTTTTATACATACATTTCCCAAGAACTGTGAATTTGTGCTCAATTCAGCTCAAGCCTTGGAGACAGTGACAAAGTGTGGAATTCAATGAGGTTATTTCTTTGCCAGCATACGTCTGCTTTACTGTTAGAATGACATAAAAAGGAATTTTGATGAGATTTGTATGAGCGATGGAATTGGGATGGAAGTAATTGTATCCCATCTTTAGATATACAGCAGGGGTCGGCAACCTAAGACATGTGTGTCTTGACTGGCACGCAAGGGCATTTATTTTGGCATGCATAGAATATTAAGAGGCAAAACAAATATTGTAGATTATTAGATTGAATACCTCGCTAGAAATAGAGCACTGTCAGAGAGCAGACAGAGAGAATCCAAAAGCACGACAGGAGAAGGGAATCCAGAAACGTAACTTTAATGTTCAAGCACAGGTGGACAGTCCACACCAGCAGATCAGGATAGGGGCAGGGAGATAGATAAGTTCCAGGAAACAGGCAGAGTTCACAAAACAAGTAATCAGACCAATCAGGAAGACAAATCCAAGCTTCGTCTCCATCGTCCTCGTGAGTTTTCTCTTTCACTGTCATCCTTACCATTTTCTTTCTTTGGACACATTACTTATAACTAATATTCACAAATACAGCGAAAATTACTGAACGGGTGAAGCAGGCTTGGAGCGCTCGCATCTCAAATTCACGCTTGCATCTCAATGCAAAATATTCCTTGCAGTCAGGCTCATATCTCGGAACGCTCGTGTGTTGAGGTATTACTGTATTATATATATCATTGCATTGCAAGATGCATTCTTGATTCTACCTTCATGGATAATACTGTAGCTACAGTACTTGGACAACAATGACTAATACAAATTAGATTTCCAAGATATTCCACACAACAGTTCATGTGTCCAAGTTTTAATTTAAATATGTTTACCTGGCAAAACTAAAGATGATACCGGTCCAGATGTGAGAGGTAGGATTTTTTTTATGGTCAAGGAGTCATATAATAAGGTTTAAACTATTATGGGACGATTGCTCTTAGAAGTAATTATATAATTTATGCTGCTGAGGATATTAAGTTTATGTTATATGACAGCGTTCAGGGTAATTTGTTGCCATGGTGCTTATAGTAGCAGCAGCTCCTTTTTTCATGGCCTAAGAGAGTCATTCAAACATTATTTAAAATTATAATATTCAGTGGTGTCTGAAGTATTGCCAGCTTTTAACCCTTTATAGGGCACTTATTAAAATATTTCAAAATCCAACCGTAGTGTTCTTGGAGGACTTTATTTCTGTTATAACATTTTTCACTGTAGAAAATCAAATCGCCAAAAATAGTCACTTTCCGAATAAATGGTGAATACAGATTGCAAAATCTGTGAACGAGCTGACCTGGCTGTATTTTGATGATCTAGAAGAGATCCTGGATTTTGGATCACTTTGAAAAAAGCATTGACAATGCAGTCAATGGAGCTTCTAATTTTATTCCTAAATACCTCAGTTGATTATTGACTGGTATTTATGGAATTTGACAGTCATGTAGGGTGGGGACCTCTATCTCACGACCGAATTCCATCCGGATCGGATCCAGATTGCGTTTGTGTTTTGGCCTACTGTGCATTTAATATTAGATATAGAGCGTTGACTTATAGCTGAGTCAATTCTGCATCGGAGCATGTAAACAGATTTGTTACTTCCATCAAGGAGTTTATGTTTTTGACAGCATCTGTTTGTCTGTTAGCGGGATTACAGAAAAGGTCTGGGTTTTTTTTGCATTCCTCAGATCTCCAGACTGGACGGGCAACTAGATGCTCCGGTGCTTGAAAATGGTGAAAACTTCTCTGTAGGAGAGAGACAACTGATTTGTATGGCTAGAGCACTGCTCCGCAACTCCAAGGTTTGTACAGGTGTCTGTCCCCTCTGAATTAATTACCCTCGCCAAAGGGGAGGCGAAGGTATTGTAATTGGGTCTGTTTGCCTGTCTGTCTGTCTGTCTTTCTGTTTGTTTGTCTGTCCGCGCGCATAACTCAAAAACTAGTAACCCAATCAACTTGAAATTTTTACACAAGCAAGGTTCTGTCCGTGGCTCGGTCCTCCCCGAGAATGGCGTTGATCCGGATCTGAAGCCAGATTTTAGAATTGTTTAAAGGATTCTTTAACATTGCGAGATAAGGCACTTGGAGGCGAGGGTCTGCAATCTCTGATTGATCAGCTTGTTTGATTTGTATCGGTTCTTTGCTGCTGCTGAACATGCCTGTGTTGCAACACAAACTCAAATTCCATGTAATTTTTATTCATTTAGTTCCATATCTCACCTAATTTCTCCTTTCGACTCTGCACAATCTCAAACCATGTATCTCTCTAACGATAGATTCTTTCGTTCATGTTTTTTTCCCTTCATGTGTGAATGCATGGTATAGTTCTCCAAGAATGTATTTTCTTGAGAGGAATTTCACTTCAACCACAAAGCCATGTTCCATTTTTTTCTTTGATTCTGCTGTCATCACTTCAAAATTGAAGTCTTTACCAGTATACAGCATATGACCATTTCCAATGATTTAGGGGGGAAATGCATGCAGTTAAAATAGATTTATTTGATTATCACTAACGGGACTGATTTGAGCTTAAAAATAACTTAATGAAGTTGAAACCTTCAATTTTTTAAAATGAGGACCTTTTATGCTCTCAAACTTAATGACTGTTGTATTGTGTGTCATGTGGAAAATAATATTAGTATTAAATGCTCTGTTGCTGTTAAAAAACTGAAATAAAATTTAAGTGGAAAAAAAAAAACTTAATGACTGCTGGGATAGGCTCCGGTAGATCCCGCAATCTGGTTTTCGCATTAAGCAGTTAAGAGAATGAAGAATTTTGAACAACTAACTCTGTGAAGGTGAAAAATAATCCTCAGTCATCAGTCTTTATGAATTATTCCCCTTTCCTGCTGTCATCTGCACAAACTCTCTCTCCTGTGGTGCAACAGATTATTCTTTTAGATGAGGCAACAGCATCCATTGATGCGGAGACAGACACCTTGATCCAAAGCACCATCAAAGAAGCCTTCCAGGGCTGCACCGTGCTCACCATCGCCCATCGCATCAACACTGTGATAAACTCAGACCGCATTCTGGTCATGGACAGTGGAGAGGTAACAAACAGAATCACTATTTATTTTTTATCCTGAAGCCAGACTTACAATACATGTTCTCCCTGACAGGTGGCAGAGGTGGACAGTCCAGACGTGCTGAGACAAAGACCAGATTCTCACTTCTATTCACTCCTTGCTGCTGCTAACACTATGAACACCTGAGCCACTGAAGCCCAGTGACACGCCAGCTCCTCAGCACTAACAGCAAGAGGGACACTAGTTACCTCCGCCGAGGCGAGGTGGAGGTTATGTAATCGTCGGAGTCTGTCTGTCCATCCGTCCGTTAATTTGCCTTTAAACTATGTTACCAGGAACAGATGATTAAATTCTGGTGATGATCCAGAAGAGATCCTGGATTCTGGCTCAGTTTGAAATATTAACATTGTAGTCAATAGAGCTTCAAAATCGGTTGTTCAATATTTTGGTTGATTATTATGGAATTTGAAACAGTCTTGTAGGGTTGTGTTAGAGCTTTCCTCAACTCTCCCCGGTTCTTTGATCCCATTCATATGTGTGTACTCAATGAAGAGAATGTTGGTCAAGTTTATACATTTATGTAAACGATAAATCAGGTACAAGTTGGTGAGGAAACTCAGCGCTGAGGTTAGGCCATGTTCCTTGTGTCTGTCCCAGGGCCCAAACCAAACAATGTCTTCTTGCCGTCTCCTTTTAACACATTCGTTTCAGTCCCTCCCCTAAGGGTGGGGCTTCCCCCCAGCCTATCTGAAACCCCTGTGTATCAGTTTACAATGTGATGTCTCATATGTGACTTAATGTATATACTTAATCAGTATAGTCCATTTATCTAAATGTTGTGCAATCCTATTGGTCTGTCGGCATGCAATTATGTTGTGGAATTCCATCTAATGTGGAAATTCCCTACAGTTGGGACCTCTATCTCACCACCAAATTTCATTCAAATCGGATCTACAATGACGTTTTAACAATGAAAAATCCCATTTACGGATTAAAAAATCTGTTTAAAATACACATTAAGTCCAATTCACTTTTACTTTTCATGGTTGGTGTGTAAAGATACCAAGAACAATTTATAACCTTTTGGTGATGATCCAGATCACCATATGGATGAGCTGCTCGGCAGAGGTCTGCACTCTCTAAGCGCTTTTCTAGTTATTGTATTGATTTACACAACCAATCTTGTTTTGCATCTGGTGTAGCTGAGAGGTGGGGTTTCATGCAAGAATATCGCTGATAATGATAAATAATGATGTCTTTATTGCTCTTTTTGTTTACTGATAATACTGAAATAGTCTTACTGGAAAAAAGTAGTGCTTATGTCCTATTGTTTAGACACTATTTAAAGCATTATTTATAGATTGTTATGTCTTTGTCTGCTGCCACTTTGCAGCCATGCTGATCGATGCCTTTGTCCAGAAATAGAAAGGGAAATGTCCTATATGATATGAGACAAATAAGCAAAACACGTTTTAATATCTAGCATGGGTCGTTGATGAATGATTAGTTACTTGCACTTATTTACAAACGACAAGTGTTGCACTAACCCAGGGGTGTATAAAGTGTGCCATGGAGGGCCGAGACACTGCAGGTCTTCCTTCAAGCCGGTCACTAAAGCAAGTGATTTTAATTAGCAACACCTCCTTCAATTTGGGAGAAGGAGATCATTAGTGAGATCAGCTGCTGGAGAGATGGTTGGAAAGAAAACATGGAGTGCCTCGGCCCTCCATGACACGGTTAGGACACCTCTGTACCTTTTCTTGACTGACCGAACAACCCCCATTCATTCAGTGAATGGAGTGACGGTAGCCAGTACTGCTTTTTTGGGGGGGGGCTTAGTATATTTTTGATTGGGGGGTGGGAGTGGGCAACATGAGCAATAAAATCGACTTTTTTTTGCCACGAATACAAGGCTACAAATGCTCCTGTGTTTATTTAGCAATTGTGAAATTCATTTATGAGATTGGTATTTCAGCTTGAATGTCAGAGTATTTTAATATTTTCATTCTATTCTACATTCACACTTAGATGGAAAAATATTTATCATAATTTGTGGTGTAACTGAGAAATAAAATTAAGAAATGAAGTCTAAAGCATACTGCAACATTTGTAGTCATCTTTTTTCTTTCATTTATTCTTTTATAGGGAACTCATTGAAATACTTTAAAAATCAACGATCATCTCATCTACAGGCGCTTTTCCGCTTTGCAGGTCACGGGTCTACTGGAGCCTGACCTCGCTTGCTATGGGCGAGAGGTAGGGTACAACTCGGACGCAATGCCAGCGCATCTCAGGGCCACAGAGACACTCATACACTACAGACTATTTGGACCTAAATTGCATGTTTTTGGTGGTTGGAGCAAACCCACATGGACATGGGGAGAACAAACGAACTCTGCACAAACAGAATTCGAATACAGCACCTTTTGCTGTGAGGCGACAGCACTGTCCACTACGCCAGCGATCCGCAACCTTTTTCCTGCCACGGACCGGTTTCATGCCGGGCAATTTTTTCACGGATCGGTAATGAAATAAAAAAAAAGAGGACTGTAATCTCACCAATCAACGTTATATAATGACTTGCAATAACTATTAAACAAGTACATTAGTTGTGGTCTCAATAATTGCTTCTGTCCCTCATGTTCACGTTTTTTTCTTTCATAAATTCCACATTCTTGTCTTTTAATCCAGAGTTCTTGGTCTCTGTGCCAAAGCAGTTTTGAACCCTTCATTGCCTCATTAACGAAGATAATCAGCTGTTGTAGATAAACCCGTGTTTTAAGTCTGACTCCTGGTTTGTCTGTTAAAATACATTTTCTTTTCTTCTTCCTCAGTTGGACTTTATACCCTTAGCAAAGAAGCTCTCCAAAGAGTGTTTTTTTGTTTGTTTTTATTAATATAAAATTAATATTTATTAAAATATAACATTCAAATATTATTCATGGAAATATTGTAGGGGAAATGCAAACATATATACACAAACATGTTAGGTAATATAGAGGCTAAATTTAAAGTGATCCCTGACAGTTTTGAGAAATCGCTCTAGAAACACAAGAATTTACCTCTACTACGTAAATACATAGAAAAAAATATATTGTAGCGAGCTCAAGGAGAAGAACCACACTGGAATTGAGCATGTGTCAACAAGCACCTTTATTGTAACACAGGACGACCTGGCTGGACGCGGATGCTGCGCTGCGGACATTCAACGCAATACCCCTCTCACTCATGGTGACAAAAGCACAACCCAGTCACTCCCATGATGCATTGCGCCTCACGTGATCTCGCGTGATCGCTACAATATAATTATTTCTTATAATATATAAAGTATGGCGTGGGTTCTCTCCGGGTTCTCCAGCTTCCTCCCACCACCAAAAACATGCAGCTCAGGTGGATTGGTTACACTAAATTGTCCGTAGGTGTGAGTGTGTGTGTGGCTGGTTGTCTGTCTCTGTGTGGCCCTGCGATGGACTGGCGGCTTGTCCAGGGTGTCCCCTGCCTCTCGCCCATTGACTGCTGGGATTGGCTCCAGCTTGGCCCGCGACCCGATAACGGATTAAGCGGTTGGGACAATGAATAAATGAATGAATATAAAGTATGTTTTGTTTGGGGGCCGCCAATGTTGTTTACATCGGAAGGCATTCTGGGTGTGACGTGAAACGGCTGCAGCACCGAGCTCACTGCTATTGTTACCCTCGCCGAAGGGGAGGTGAGGGTATCGCAATTGCGTCTGTTTGTTTGTTTGTTTGCTTGTTTGTCTGTCCGCGCGCATAACTCAAAAACTAGTAACCCAATCGACATGATTTTTTACACAAGCGAGGTTCTGTCCGTGGCTCGGTCCTCCCCGAGAATGGCGTTGATCCGGATGTGGATCCAGATTCTAGAATTATTTTTACATCTGGAATTGTGCCTGTGCTGTAACATGGAAGTGTCACTTTAAGAGGGAGGGACATGATGGGGAAAAAGAGTCCAGAAGGTGTCTTGTAGTATGCAGGAGACAAAAATATTACTTGACGTTACTGAACTGAGGACTGTAATTAAAAGTTGCCAAACGAAGATGAACGTGAGTCCAGTCGTTCATTTCATTTCAGGGGTGCAACATAAAAGTTGTATCTTTTCCCGTTCCGGAGCAGCAAGCTAGAGCAGGTTTGGCCCCTCTGATCCGGAAGCCCTGTTTACTGTCTCACAAGATCGAATAGTCTATTGGAGGCGAGGGTCTGCAATCTCTGATTGTCTTTCTAGTTTAGTATGGCAGTGATTTTTTAGCAGCAATCAGCTCCTCCGTTCAGCCTTTACAGTCGGACCCACAGCGTCAGCAACAACGTGAGGACAGTCAGGAAGAAGCCAGAGATTAAGATCAACGGGAGAACTCTGTATTTTGTCGTTTTGTTCTCCGTGGCATCTGCGTCGCCATGCCAACAGAGAGAACGAGAGAGAGAGAGCGAGGGAGAGAGCGTCTGCTGTAAAGAGCTCCACCTCTGCCCTGAAATAGACTCCGGCAACTTCCATGCCCTGCTGAAGCCGAGATAGCGTTGGAAAATGAATATCAGCTGTTGAAGAGGTATGAATTGTATTCATAAATTCTTTTGTGTACTGCTATTTTGACAGTGTATCACCAATGAGTTATTGTTGCCGGAAGTCAGAATCTGTGAATATATTTCCAACTTTACCAAACTGCAAAAGGTTTTATATTCTATGACTGTATAGGCAATTAACCAAAAGAATGAAATAAAAATAATTAAGATCGCTAAAATGAAGATTCACCTGAAAGACTTCTACCAGTCATATTTTCTGACAGATAATAGAACAGAAAATCTCATGAAAACCCGTACCGTAGTGTTTCATAGTAGTTTTACCGGTTATTTCCACAGTCATTTTGCATGATGTCTGACAAAAAACGTAGGCAAACAGTAATACTCCAAATGTAGTGTACCTTTGTCACTTTGTCATTTCAGTCGAAAGAAACAAAACAAGCCTGAGGCAACCGTGCAAAGGCAGCATATTGCCAACAGCTAGTGCCAAGACTCTCACAGATGCCTGAAGTCGACGCTGGTGCAAGAATCATCATGAACGTATGTAGCAAACTTCTATTCTAATTTCTGAAGACTCGTAGCAAAAGTATATGTTTAGGGAAACAGAGAAAAGGTGTAAGGTGACTTAACAGGTACCCGAAGGTAGATTTGGCTTACAGCAGTTACACTCTGCTGCTGGTTGCAGCGTGCGCATGCGCCCGGGCAATGCGGGTGAAGTGTCTTGCCTAAGGACACAACGACAGTGTACACATGTGCCTGAGCCAATACTGGTATTGGGTGGAAATAAACAGATTGTCGCGCTGTTCGTAGTGCGTTCAATTATTTCTAAAACGTCAGGATTTCATATGTCCAACATTGATAAATACATCATTGAATGCTCTCCATCAGAAGAGAGAGCGTGCGTCAGAGCCAAGCTGCGCAGAGACTGTTTCTCCGTAGGGTATGCGGTTTTCATGGCCCCACAAACTGTTTCCCTTCACCACTCCCCCCCCACTGTGGCATCCGAGGGTGCGCTCTCGGAGCCTACGCGTCACACTCATCATCTGGTGCTGCTGCCTGCAGGGGCTGTCAGCATTCAGGCTAAATCACAATCAGAATATTTACAATAATATATACAAATACTTAAAAGTGATAGAAGTTTACAATGATGCATCTAAATGGAACAAATTACCGTATTTTTTGGATTATACGTCGCTCCGGATTGTAGGTCGCACCAGCCAAAAAATGCATAATTAAGAAGAAAAAACCATATACAGGTCGCACTAAAAATTAAAGACACTAATCCCTTCGTTTTCGTTTTTATCGATTTTAAAATCGATTTATTTTGCTCGAGGAGTTTTACGTGGCTCTGTCCGGCTGTTCCCGTCACTGCTCGTTGAGAATCGGGTTGGTGACGTCACTAGCGACGGAAGCCGGCAGGAAGTGCCGAGCGCTCCAGCCCCATGTGGGATGTGTTTATTACGACGGAGAGAAACAAGAAAGCTAACTGCGATTAGCCCCCCCGTAAGAGAAGCAGCCCCCCGGCTAGCAGTTAGCACCGCGACGGAGACAACAATAAGGGACTGCGTTTAACCTGCACCGACTGGAGCCCCCCCCCACACACACTGGGGGGGGGGGGGGGGGCATGGCTTGCTGCATTAATGAGACATGAGAAGAAGACGCGCTGATGGAGCCCCCCTGATGGAGCCCCCCCTCAGCCAGGAGGCCCTGGAGATGGTCTGGATGAACCGTGGATTGGATTAGAGACGGACGACGAGGACACTGAACACGTTGGTGAGTGGTTCTAGTCCCAAATACATTAGTCTTGTTGACCTTTTATGCTGATATAAAATGTAACTACCGTATTTTTTGGATTATACGTCGCTCCGGATTGTAGGTCGCACCAGCCAAAAAATGCATAATTAAGAAGAAAAAAACATATATAGGTCGCACTGGAGGATAAGTCGCATTTTTGGGGAAAATTTATTTGATAAAATCCAACACCAAACAACATATAGCACAAAGAACATGCTAACACGTTTACCAAAATATCAGGTTTTATTCAGAATCACGAAATCCAAGGAAATCTTCATCCTCGGTGTCACTTTTGAACAACTCCCCCAACTCGGCAGGTAGACAAGACGCCGCTTCCTCTTCTACGTCGCTTACATCAGACTCGTCGTCAGTTGCAGTTCCAATTATTCCAGCCTTTCTGAATCCCGACAGGATGGTTGCGGTTGTCACTGAAGCCCATGCTTTGTCGATCCATTCAATGACTTCCAGGAAAGTTGCATGGCGCATTCTCCCAGTTGCCGTGAAGCTGTGCTCTCCATCCGTCATCCACTGCTCCCACAGGTTACGCAAAACTGACTTAAAGCTCCTATTCACGGAGATATCAAGTGGCTGGAGTATTTTGGTTAAGCCTCCAGGGATGATGGCAGGTATGGAGTTGAGAACTTTTAATTTATTTTTTAACTGTGGTGTGATGTGCGCTCTCATGCTATCCATCACAAGCAGAGCTTTGCGTGCTCTAAAGAAGCCATCTGGTCGCTTATTATAACACTTTGTAAGCCACAAGTTCATCATTTCTTGATCAATCCACCCTTTCTCGTTCACGGCGATTTCAACTGAGGAGGATTGGATTTTTGGCATGGTTTTTCGTTTGAAAATGACCATCGGTGGCAGTTTTGATCCGTCTCCACAACATGCCAGCACCACTGTGAAGTGTGGTCTCTCATGACCAGTTGTAACGATATTCACACTTTTTTGCCCTTTCTCTGCAACACTTCGGCCCATGGGGATGTCAAAAGTGAGGGGGACCTCGTCCATGTTAATAATATGATCCGGTGTCACGTTGTGATCACTTACATGCTTTTCAATGAACGCGCGGAAACTGTCAACCTTGGCTTGGAAGTCCGCTGGCAGTTTTTGGGACAGTGTCGTCCTAGCTCTGATAGAGAGGCGTTTGCGTTGCATGAAGCGGTAACACCAAGAAGGTCCTCCCGCAAAGCCGTTTATATTCACCTCCCTGGCAACCACTTGGGCGCGGAGACGCAACTGCACCGTTGACAAACCTCTTCCAGAAGCACGTTGTTCAAGCACCCATGCGTGAACTCGTTCCTCCAACTGTGGCCACCTAGCTTGTTGCCCGCGATTAGCTTTCTTTGTTTTCTTCATTTCAGTAAGCATAACCTCCGCTTTTCGCCAGTCCCTTACAAGTTTTTCGCTCACTCCAAACTTTCTTTCTGCTGCTCGATTGCCGTTTTCGGCTCCATATTTCACTATCTGAAGCTTGTAAGCCGCGGCATATGACTTTCTTTTCGGCCCCATTTTCAATTAGCCCTTCTAATTGGTGTTTTTAGATAACAGGTGTGACAGATAAATATGAACCTCCAGAAACCGCGACAGATTCTGACGGGTCACAGAGTTCCCTGTAACACCTGTTATAGAAATGTGTAGGCTACTGTCTCTGCGCTCACAGATTTTGTAAAAAAAGCATATATAAGTCGCTCCGATTTATAAGTCGCACCCCCGACCAAACTATGAAAAAAAACGCGACTTATAATCCGGAAAATACGGTACCTTCTATGTCGTAAAGTTTTTGTGGGTGGTGGTCTCAGTCTAATTGTCCGTGTGCTCCTTCGTTGTACCAGGAGCTGATGGAGGGGGTGGGGAGTGTTGTTCCGGATGCTTCAGTTTCTGAAGCATCCTTCTCTCCATCACTGTCTCTAAGGAGTCCAGATTAACCCCAACAACGTCACCTGCCTTACGGATGACTTTATTGAGTCTCTTTGAGTCTGCGACCCTCAGTCTGCTGCCCCAGCACACGACAGCAAACAGAATGGACTAGAGACCATAGATTAATAGAACTGATGGCACTTCCTGATCAGCACTTAAATGGCACTATGGGGCGTGCTTCTCACTGTCATGTGACCACGGATTGTTCCATTATGGTTGATTGTATATTGTATTTCTTGAGTGTGTGTTTGTATATGAAAGTTAACATCCGTATGGAAGTCGGTATGTGCCAATTCCTGGAGTTATTATTTATTGATTATTCGGGAATGAGTTGTTCATAATGTGTCAAGTATTACCTTAAAACCCCTGTAATTAATAATTGGTTTGCCCAGGGGAGGGGCTAATGGGTATTTGAGGGGAGCTCTGGTCAATTAGAGGAGAGAGTGCTTTTGAGTGAGTGATAGCATGGGTAGCTCATGGTACCAGAGTAAGTGTTACAACTATTTTGTTTTTGTATGTATTTTGGCCTGCACTAAGTATTTTTCACGTTTGCTGCTGTTTGTGGAATGGTGTAAATAAAATAGATCACTACACTGAAGTTTTTCTGGCTGAGCCACCATTTTTCCCATTTTTAAAACAAACCCGTGACACAAGAACAAACGGTAGCTTCCACTGACCTGTTCACATGTTGCTGTCATTGCCCCGATATCTTTACTTCTCCATTTTTTTCAAGTACATCTTTTGTTTTTTTTGCTTTTTAATGTGGAAATCTGTTGTTCTCTCCCATCTATCTTTTTGACTCTAAAGAATGACGCTTTCCAAAGGAGAAACAAACCTGAGGTCTCAAATGCAGATCATGCTGATTTGGACATCAATGAACGGGACAACCCTCCACAAGTCAAAAAATACCGCCAGGGCCTTCAGAACCTAAAGCCTTTCGCCTGCTCCTCAACAGAGTTAGTGTTTTTTAATGACATTGTTAGTCTGTTTGGATGCAATTAATAAATAGGCTTAAATGGATAATACACTATGGATGATAGCCTGATAATAGCTGTTGTTTTAATCTAAATGCCATTATGGCTGCTATACCCATAGCAGAGCTAATATTGGATGATGTTTCCTTGTCTAGTTCCCACCCAGTTGACAATGCAGGATTCCTGTCTTTTACAACCTTTGCCTGGATGACTCCTATGATGTGGGCCATATTCAGGAAAAGGATGGACATGACGACAATCAACCTGTCACCCTTTGACAAAGCTGACAGCAATGGAGAAAGGTTTGAATTTATTCTGGCTGATTCAGGGGTGCAATACTTCTCAAACAACATTTGACAGTATGGGACTCGTTGATAGCTGACAATTCTAGTTGCTGAAATTCTTGTCTGGAAATGGAATCGTGGTTAGGGAAACAATTCCAAACGTTGAATATCTGTAGTGCATTTCATGAGAGTGTTTGCTAACCCTAACCTTGACCTTTGTAATGATTTATCAAGGCTGAGAGCGTTGACTCTGATTTTATGTGGTACAGGCTCTTCCGACTCTGGAAGGAAGAAGTGGCAAAGGTTGGCTTGGAGAAGGCCTCTTTGGTTCGAGCAATAATTCAATTTCAAAGAACCAGGTTGATTGTATCTGTCTTCATTGGTATCATCGGCATGGTTGCTGCGTTCCTTGGCCCGGTAATTTCCGACAGCTATTAATGGTTTCCTCTGATGTTTGCCAAATAATAGAGCAATTCCTCTATTCTGCCAAAGAAGATGTTAAGAGATTCAAAATTAATTGAAAACATTGGGTTTTTTTAATAATTTGCAGAGCATACATGTACTGATAGAAAGGTTAGTTTGGAGGTTACAGAAAATACTTTAGCTTAAACATTTCTACAAATAAAAAATATTTTTGAAAAAATACGGGTGCATTTGTGGGATATTGTCTTTAGTGTTGTCACGATAAAATGTCAAAGTAATGTGTTTTAAATGTTGCTAGGGTCTGTAAATTCTCCTTTTCTGTAAGTAACTCAAAGTAACCTTCAGGATCTTATGAAGCTCTTCTCCCCCTGATATAATGGATTTGTCTTATTAATATATGATAAATGTTTAAGAAAAACATATTTTTATTTGCATTTTCTGCATGTAAACATCCATTTAAGGTTAAATGACTAATCCTTTCAATCTATCCCAATTTGTTTTCACTACATTTACAAAAATAATGGTGTTATGTCATTTTATACAGTTGATGTAAATGTATCCTCTATTTAAGTAAAATAATAATAATAATAATTGTGCCTCCACTTGAATAAATGTGTTTTAAGAAGATATTTGTTGGATTAAAATATATATATATGTCTCACTTACATGGGAGCATCATCTAGCATATGCTATAGATTAAATATAAAACACTGTTCCATATGCAAACACCTTATATTTTTATCTGTCTTCTCAGGCTATTCTGGTTCATAAAATCCTAGCATATGCTGAACACCCGGAGCAGTCCACAATACTGTATGGCGTTGGCCTGGCTTTTGGCTTGTTTACCACAGAGTTTTGCAGAGCCTTCTTCATATCTTTATTGTGTGCACTGAACCTGCGCACTGCAGTCAGGTTAAAGGGTGCCTTCTCTTCAGTGGCCTTTCAGAAAGTGATCTCTCTGCGGGTGCAAACCGGCATTTCAATGGGCGAGGTAACTAACCTATAAGAGTCAAAGCTTATTTGATGTAATTTACCCACATTTCTCCTGTAGTTTTTTCTTTGTCAAATCTTTGCCCATTAGAATCGCTGAGTTCAAAATGAAAGGATAAAAGTATTTTGATGGACCTGTATATATCAGACTATCAACAGGATTAATCAGAATTATGGATTGCCATGAAAATTGGGAGGATGGATCATTGGGCCCGGCCATTAAATTTCAGTGTGCATTGATACAGGGCTAAGTTTCTTACATCTTCTTAAAAATAGTAATATAGAGAGACAGATATAACATTTTCGTTAATTTATAAGGTAGTTAAATAATAACATCCTGATAATAATATCCTGGGTTTAGGTATTTACTGTATCTGTGCGTATAGTCTGGTGCAGATTCAATTAAAAACCTGGATTAAACCTGAACTATATTTAAATATATTGCTATAGGAGTAGTTTGCCCTGCAAGTACTCCTTACAGGTTTATGAGTTAGACTTTGAATAATACGTGACTGATTTAAAGTTCAGTGGAGGTGTGTGCTTTAATCAGTGCTTTTAAAACAGTAGAATATTGAAAATGTTATTGCTTTTGAAATATATTCTTATTTAGAATTTTACACAGGCAACATGTTTAAAAAACATTGGGACAGTGTCATGTTTACCATTGAGTTGCTTCACCTCCCTGAAAAAGAATTCTGCCTCATGCAAACATCTATAAAATCTATTGACACTGAAAACACTTGCATTTTGATCTTGCAGCAGATATATATTTTCTGTGTGTGTGAGTGTGCGTGACTTGTTCTCGCCTTCTTTGAAAAACTTGTCTTGAATGTTTCATTTGAAACTAAAACCTATTTGTGTGATGTGATCCACCATGTGTGTAACAAAGAAGAGAGAACAGAAACAAAGTGATAAAGACAAATCGTAACACTAATTAGAAATGGGATGGTTTGTGTGATTATTATTATTATTATTATTACTAAAAATGAAGCAGCAGAATTCTCAAATTCTGACTAACGTTCCATCTTGCTGATGTCAATAACTGCATTTCTTTCACTCTCTTCCTTCCAGATGATAAATGTTTTGAGCAATGATGGCCACAAGTTATTTGAGGCTGTAGTGTTTGCGAGCTTTCTGCTCTCTGCACCAGTCCTGTTTTTTGTGTGTATCATTTATGCCTGCTTCGTTCTGGGCTCCACTGCACTGACAGGAGTCTTCATCTACCTCATCTTCATTCCTGTGCAGGTTTGTTTGTGTGCACCTGTCTGCTTGTCTGTCTGTGATTATATTTTCCTGCAGTTTGTTTGGATACTCCTGGGTTATTCTTTAAAAAGTTCCACGTTACATATATGGATATTTTCCTTAACAAATTCTGCCAGAAGGATAGACCACAATGCTGCTTGTTTTCCATTGTCACTCACATTATTTTATTGTTTGTTTTTTGCTCTCAGTTTTATTTAGCCATGGTCATTAACAAGTTCGAATGGAAAGCCATGGTGTTAACTGACAGCCGTGTTCAAACAATGAATGAGATTCTGAGCAGCATCAAACTTATCAAGATGTACGCCTGGGAAGATTCTTTTGAGGAGAAGATTGCAGGTATGATTTAGGCAGCCTCATGCTTTATTACATTCAGATAAGTTTCTAATAGAAGCATTATTTGTACTCTCACTTTTGTGGTAAACACAAAAACAATCATGCAATATACATTCAGAATTGATTGATATTGTAAAATTGAATCAACAGTAGTTTGCTGTGACATGTTGTGAACTACAATACAATTTGCAAGAAATAATCCATGATTTCAACACTTAAAGATGATAACAGGAATGCACAGTAAACATAACTGTAATCAGCAGTGCATCATGGGAATGAGAGAAAAGTGTGAGAGCTAAAATTTGGAAAATAACAGACATCCTACAACCAGCTCAGCTTGTTCAATAATAATTCACTAATGAAGTTTGCATGTGCCGAGACACATAGCAGCCTGCAACAGTCCCTTATATAATTTTCCTATGGGAATATAATTTCCATATGGGATTATTAAAGTATTCTGATTCTGATTAAACGAGACACCATATTTCTGTGTTATACTAATTAAACATTGCTGGTTCAATGTCTCTTATTCAGAAAAACTAAATTATCAGAGTAACCGACCAAATATTGATATTTTTATCGTGTGTTATGTATTATTGTATTATTGTAATATTTTCAATTCAATTGATAATAGAAAAGTATTTTAGTGATTTTATAGTGTGGTGTGAATGAAAAGGGTGTTCGTCTGTACTTTTATGTATTTTTTTTAGCATATTTCTCCAGTGTACCCTTTCCTCCAGAAGTTCATGTTTTCTTTGTCTGGTGCCTCATGTAAAGATTCATATCTTACAATTGTGAACATTTCAAGATCTGTCTCACTGTTTAGAGTTTAGACTCACGTCACAAGACATGTCTATACAGTCCATGATTAGGGGGTGTATTCTGCTGACAATGATGGTATCTTGGATGGAGGATGATCTATGTCGTTCAATGAAGTGTAATGACCTAGGTAAAAAGGCTGCTGGTGTCTTCTGCTGCCACGGACCAAGGCAGGTAAGAACCCAAATGCACGACAGGAGAGAGGGAATCCAAAAACAGAGCTTTATTTCCAGATCAGCAGACAAATCCAGATAGGGGCAGGCAAAGAGGCAGTTCCAAATATCAGGCAGAGGTCACAAACCAGGTAATCCGAATCGACAGGCAGACAGATCCCAAGGAGCAGGCAAAGAGAAAAAATCCAGGAATCAGGAAGGGGCGAAACACGGGAGAGCAATTTGGAATGCTGGAAGGGAGGAAACATCACTAACAATCTGGCAGTGATGTGTGGCTTGAACAGAGACTAAGTAGGGCACAGGCTGATGGGAGATGAGTTGCAGATGATGGCAGGAGCACAGGTTACAGGAATGAAGTGATCGCATGATGTGGATCTGAGAAGACGGGGGAGTTAGTGCGGAAAGGTCACAAGGTGTGACATTTGCACCCTGATGCTGGTTCTTCACTCACTTTTCAGTCACAGTTGTACGGTGGCCCTGAAGTGCAAACCTTTCACAAAACAAATTAACATTTCAGAAAAGACATTTTCAATTCACAAAACCAACGAACAAAACACGAAAAAAATTTACATTTCAGAAAACAAATGAACAAATCCTGAAATACTTACATTTAGTACAATCGACATTAACAATTCGTCCAACGGAAAGGGAACGCCCTAATGCTCTCTGGTTGACCCGGAAGTGATTACGTGAGCGGATCATTTCGAGTTCTTAATATCGAACATGGACAGCGACCGAGTCAGGTTTTGTCCCTTTTGTGGCACACAAATGAGCAGAATAACTCAATTTTCTCTACAATGTTTAATACATTATTTTGTGAATTTATACATTTGAGGATATGTTCACTGAATCTGACTTGAAGTCGGATATTGTCACTGTAGCTAGTTTGTACTTGTTATGGAACCCCACAAGCATTGATGGCCAGGTGCCTTTGGGTGTGGGAACACATCGTCCTCCAGATGTGCTCTGCTGTCATAAATATTTATAGTGTAAATAACTATAGTGGGCAGCACGGTGGCGCAGTGGGTACCGCTGTTGCCTCACAGCAAGAAGGTCCTTCGTTTCATTCTACCTGGGGTCTTTCTCTGTGAAGTCTGCATGTTCTCCCTGTGTCTGTGTGGGTTCTCTCTGGGTTATCTGGCTTTCTCCACCACCATAAACATGCAACTTGAATTAATTGGTCACTATAGAGATTATTCGAATGAATTAATGCGAGCATAAGTAGGTGTGTCTGTCTTTCTGTGTGGCCCTGCGATGAACTGGTGACTTTCCCAGAGTGTACCATGCCTCTCAACCGCAGTTTGCTGGGATAGGGTCCATCTTAACTCGTAACCCAGATTTGGTTAAGCAGCTGAAGACGAGATGATTATGATCGTCTCGTCTCCAAGAAGATGAATGAGTGAATATATAGTCCAGGGTTATAATAGTTTTGGATTTTTAATTATAGTTTAGTTTTAGTTAGTTTTGAATTTGTTTTCTCTAATTCAGTTAGTTTTAGTTAGTTTTTAGAGTGGATTTGTTAGTTTTTATTAGTTTTAGTTTTGTTTTTATTAGTTTAATTTAGTTATTATTAGTTTTAGTTTTTCATCCTTTCAGTTATTTGTCAGATGCAGGATTAAAATATAATAAAATAATACAACTCAACAAAAGATAACATATAAAACATTTATTCAGTAATTTTAAACAACCAACCGTAACAGTCCGCAGCATAGCTGCTAACGTGCTACAATCTCGGACCAGAGTTCAGCCACACTTTGTGATGAATATTTAATTTGCCGCTGATGATTTGCTCACAGCGTGGACGAGCTTTCTGGCTCTTGATATCAGCGAGTCAGTATTTGGGTACTTCAGGACAGCGTTCAGGGTGAGCTGAAGGGTGAGAGCCAGACATGGATCCTCTGGAACTTGTTGTTTTCTCCATCTGGCAGGTCAAGTTCTGAGCAAAAAGAACAAACAAATGTAAAACACACAAAGAAGAGTACAGTTTAATAATTATGTATTAATTAGGACTGTCTGTAATAACTCTTGTTTTTACAGCAGGGATAATAACGTTACTTGTTTCATGATATTTAATTTCTTACACTGTTAGCACCCTAAATTAGTTTCCCCAGGATAACCCATTTAATATTGTATATTTAAAATGAAGCCCAATATTAGATATGAAATCATGACATGACAATAACGATGATGTCAGTGTGACAATTATACATTTCAGGTTTTAGCAGATGGAGGCTCTAACATTTGTGAATGGCATTTTAGGTTTTGGATCCGAATGAGTAAAATAGAGCAAATAATTTATTTCCTCTCCTTTTGGGACTTTATGGGGTTTTAATATCAATTAAAGTTTACATCACTAATTACCGTATTTTCCGGATTATAAGTCGCAGTTTTTTTCGTAGTTTGGTCGGGGGTGCGACTTATAAATCGGAGCGACTTATATATGCTTTTTTTTACAAAATCTGTGAGCGCAGAGACAGTAGCCTACACATTTCTATAACAGGTGTTACAGGGAACTCTGTGACCCGTCAGAATCTGTCGCGGTTTCTGGAGGTTCAGAGTTATCTGTCACACCTGTTATCTAAAAACACAAATTAGAAGGGCTGAATGAAAATGTCGCCGAAAAGAAAGTCATATTCCGCGGCTTACAAGCTTCAGATAGTGAAATATGGAGCCGAAAACGGCAATCGAGCAGCAGAAAGAAAGTTTGGAGTGAGCGAAAAACTTGTAAGGGACTGGCGAAAAGCGGAGGTTACGCTTACTGAAATGAAGAAAACAAAGAAAGCTAATCGCGGGCGACAAGCTAGGTGGCCGCAGTTGGAGGAACAAGTTCACGCATGGGTGCTTGAACAACGTGCTGCTGGGAGAGGTTTGTCAACGGTGCAGTTGCGTCTCCGCGCCCAGGTGGTTGCCAAGGAGGTGAATATAAACGGCTTTGCGGGAGGACCTTCTTGGTGTTACCGCTTCATGCAACGCAAACGCCTCTCTATCAGAGCAAGGACGACACTGTCCCAAAAACTGCCAGCGGACTTTCAAGCCAAGGTTGACAGTTTCCGCGCGTTCATTGAAAAGCATGTAAGTGATCACAACGTGACACCGGATCATATTATTAACATGGACGAGGTCCCCCTCACTTTTGACATCCCCATGGGCCGAAGTGTTGCAGAGAAAGGGCAAAAAAGTGTGAATATCGTTACAACTGGTCATGAGAGATCACACTTCACAGTGGTGCTGGCATGTTGTGGAGACGGATCAAAACTGCCACCGATGGTCATTTTCAAACGAAAAACCATGCCAAAAATCCAATCCTCCTCAGTTGAAGTCGCCGTGAACGAGAAAGGGTGGATTGATCAAGAAATGATGAACTTGTGGCTTACAAAGTGCTACAATAAGCGACCGGACGGCTTCTTTAGAGCACGCAAAGCTCTGCTTGTGATGGATAGCATGAGAGCGCACATCACACCACAGTTAAAAAATAAATTAAAAGTTTTCAACTCCATACCTGCCATCATCCCTGGAGGCTTAACCAAAATACTCCAGCCACTTGATATCTCCGTGAATAGGAGCTTTAAGTCAGTTTTGCGTAACCTGTGGGAGCAGTGGATGACGGATGGAGAGCACAGCTTCACGGCAACCGGGAGAATGCGCCATGCAACTTTCCTGGAAGTCATTGAATGGATCGACAAAGCATGGGCTTCAGTGACAACCGTAACCATCCTGTCGGGATTCAGAAAGGCTGGAATAATTGGAACTGCAACTGACGACGAGTCTGATGTAAGCGACGTAGAAGAGGAAGCGGCGTCTTGTCTACCTGCCGAGTTGGGGGAGTTGTTCAAAAGTGACACCGAGGATGAAGATTTCCTTGGATTTCGTGATTCGGAGTAAAACCTGATATTTTGGTAAACTTGTTAGCATGTTCTTTGTGCTATATGTTGTTTGGTGTTGGATTTTATCAAATAAATTTTCCCCAAAAATGCGACTTATCCTCCAGTGCGACCTATATATGTTTTTTTCTTCTTAATTATGCATTTTTTGGCTGGTGCGACCTACAATCCGGAGCGACGTATAATCCAAAAAATACGGTAGTTACATTTTATATCAGCATAAAAGGTCAACAAGACTAATGTATTTGGGACTAGAACCACTCACCAACGTGTTCAGTGTCCTCGTCGTCCGTCTCTAATCCAATCCACGGTTCATCCAGACCATCTCCAGGGCCTCCTGGCTGAGGGGGGGCTCCATCAGGGGGGCTCCATCAGCGCGTCTTCTTCTCATGTCTCATTAATGCAGCAAGCCATGCCCCCCCCCCCCCCCCCCAGTGTGTGTGGGGGGGGGCTCCAGTCGGTGCAGGTTAAACGCAGTCCCTTATTGTTGTCTCCGTCGCGGTGCTAACTGCTAGCCGGGGGGCTGCTTCTCTTACGGGGGGGCTAATCGCAGTTAGCTTTCTTGTTTCTCTCCGTCGTAATAAACACATCCCACATGGGGCTGGAGCGCTCGGCACTTCCTGCCGGCTTCCGTCGCTAGTGACGTCACCAACCCGATTCTCAACGAGCAGTGACGGGAACAGCCGGACAGAGCCACGTAAAACTCCTCGAGCAAAATAAATCGATTTTAAAATCGATAAAAACGAAAACGAAGGGATTAGTGTCTTTAATTTTTATTCGTTTTAGTTAGTTTTGTGAACGGACAATACCGTTTTAGTTCGTTTTCGTTCTCTCTTTTAATTCTAGTTTTTATTTAGTTCTAGTTAACGAAAATGTTTTTTCAATTCTAGTTTTTGTTTTTTCGTTAGTTTTCGTTAACTATAATAACCCTGATATATACATATAGTCTATGTGCTTTTAAGCAAGCAACTATCCCTCTGTTATAATTGCATTGTCATGATCTAAAACGTGTTTGCACTGTGTATCGATGATCAATAGATTTACCTGAAATACTAATACCATAGAGCGCCGTCTCCAAAACCCTGATTTTTGTCTTTCTTGTAGATATAAGGAAACATGAGATGAGAGAAATGGAAATGGTCAGTTACATGCAGAATATGAATGTTAGCATCACCAGCATCATCCCGGTACTTGCCACAGTTGCCACCTTCCTAGTACACACACTGTTAAAGTTTGATCTCAACACGACTGATGTGAGTACCAACGCAGTCCATTGAATACACTTCAATGGATTTGACAACTTGCTCACAGTCGATATGAATATCAAACTTAAACTTAAGAACTAATCAGTATTGCGGCGGTGTTCTTTGTGATTACCAGGCCTTTACCACCATCGTCATCTTCAATGCTATACGGTTCTGCTTGGTTCAAATGCCCATGTCTGTGAAGTCCATGGCTGAAGCTGCTGTATCAATAAAAAGGCTGAGGGTAAACTGCTCAGAGCTCTAAATGCAGCGATCATTAGATTTAGCACTGTTGTGGATTTCAGCTGCAGTCACAAGCTGTTTCAAAAAATATGGAAAACAATGTGTTTAAGATGAAATATTTTCTGTGGCTGTGTTTAGAAATTATTGCTAATCCAGAATCCAGAATCCTACCTGAGACAGGATAAAGACAGTGACTTAGCCATTGTCATGGAAAATGCAACATTTTCCTGGACCAAACCAGAGAGTATGCTGGACTCCCCACCCAGCTTAGCCAATGGGGTGGATGCGCAGGAAGTAGATGAAATGTCCCAAACTGAGAACTCTGCAACTCTGTCATCTCTGAGAAACATCTCATTCACACTGCCAAAGGTACGATTCCAGAATGATGTGGGAAAATGTGTTTTTGAGACTGTGGTAAAGTTAAAGTTACTCTGTGTGTTATTTCCTTATCAAGGGCTGCTTGCTTGGTGTCTGTGGGAACGTGGGGAGTGGAAAGACATCATTGATATCCAGCATTTTGGAGCAGGTTAACTCTATTCAGTCTCTTTTACCATCTTATACATGTGGCATTCTTATTGCCTTTGAATGTTTTGTATTTAATTGTCCACTACTCTCATCTTACTCAAAATGATAATCCTCACTTTTCTTTACCAAGCAGGTTATATTTTCACCCCAGGTGTGTTTATATATTTTTATGCTGTTTAAGTACTTTATTGATTGCCATTCAGTTTGAAATTAATATAGATAGCTCTAGAAGTGCTAGAGTGTCATTCTGTTTTACATTTAACTGCTTGTGTATGACACACTGTGATCTATTTTATAGATGTACCTTCTGCAGGGCTCCCTTACAACTAATGGGACATTCGCTTACGTTTCCCAGCAAGCCTGGATATTCCATGGAACTGTCCAGGAAAACATCCTAATGGAGCAACCCTTTGACCAGGACAGGTAATTATTAATGAACTCTGACACCTTTGTTTTCTGTACTCTACAGATTAATTTGCATGTGGAAACAATAGGTGCCATATTTAAAAACAGGGCAGGTTATGTGATGTTTTACTGTATAAACAAGGGTTAAGGTTAGTGTTAGTTGACTGTTCATACAAGGCATGAGTCATATTTTCTGTGATCATGTCACATGACAAACGTTCCTCTTATCCTTGTGAGTTTGCATCTGGCACGGTTATCAAACAAGGGCAAAAGCCATTGTGTTATCTAACAGAGCTATCACTGGGAAATCCTGTTTGTCTGCCTAATTAGCAAGCGGTGCAGCTGCCTAACAATGAACAGTATTTTGACGAGTCACTTCAGGTCAATGAATCAATGTAGGCATGTTGCGAGCATGGTGCCTGAAGTAAATGAAGAATTATGAAAATGTAAGATTAATTATACTCAAACAGGAGGAGAAGGACAATTTATTTAAACAGGTCAAGAAGGACGACAAGGATAGCGCCACCATGGCGAGACTGCTCTCGGAGATCAGAGACTTGTGCACTAACTACGCACATAGATTTAATAAGATATTAAGTATGAAATGTAACAAATTTTATGCTCAGAATTGTCAAAATATCTTGTCTTTTTTCCATTAATATTAATCTGAAATGGTACATTCCAATTTTGTTGTTTCTTCCCATAAAATAATCTGCATAAAATATTATGTTTTTAAAATGACCTTTTAAGATTTGAAGCTTCAGATAATATATTGTTTTGATTTACTTCACAGATATGACAGAGTTCTCGGTGTCTGCAGCCTCAGACCTGACCTTAAAATACTCCCATATGGTGATAAAACTGAGGTAGGGCCTCTACTGATGACTCCGCCGCACTGCACCCATCAAAGTCGTGTCACAACCGCCACCCGAAAACTGCAATTAAATCAGGCATTTACAAACCTCGGAGTTGACTCACCACCAGGTGATGATCGGTTGACATCTCCGTCCATCTCTTCGCCCGAGTGTCCAAGACATGCGGCCGCAAGTTCGCCGATACGACTATAAAATAGATCATCAAACTGCAACCTAGTGTGTCCTGGTGCCAAGTGCACATATGGACACCCTTATCACGCCCCTCCAGGACTCACTGTCATTGCCAACATGAGCATTGAAGTCCCCCAATAGAATGAGGGAATCCCCAGAAGGAGCACACTCAAGAACGAATGAAAGAGAAAGTGTCCTTTTTAGCACCTGGATTCTCGTAGTGAGTTTGGATGTAGTCAGAACCATACAGACCTGAATGTGGAGGGGGGGTTGCTGACCAACAGGGTGGCAATAGTGGTGAAAAAGCTGTTAAAACTATTTGGTCTGGAGTGAACCACTTGAATTAATGCAGAAATTATTGGTTTTTGTTTGGAGTCTATTGCTGAAGCCTAATTGTTTTAGGGCCTCCCACAGTTTTTGTGGGTTGCTTTTGTTTGCCTCAATGTTCTCATTTAAGAAATTAATTTTGGCATTTTTGATCCTTTTGTTAACCACATTGCGTAGTTTCATAGTTCTGCAGTTGATTGTGGTGTGACATTGAACTGCAGGTCTATGAATTCTACGAGTGCAGAAGATCATATTGTGATCACTTAAATTGCACTCCCCACTGTTTGATTCTAGATTTGTCCGATGCCAGGATTAGATCTATGATGTTTCAAGAAGTGGGGTTTACCCTTGTAAATTGCTGAATCAGCTGGGTAAAGTTATGCAAATTACAGAAGCTGCTGAAGGCTTTGAAAGTGGGAGTGTCTTTCCGAAGGACATTGGTATTACAATCTCCTATCAGAATGACCTCAGAGCTTCCTAAGCCTGCTTCCTAAGCCATGCTTCTCCAATAAATCATAAAATGAGGTTGCAGCTGTTGTTTTCAGGCGTTGCGTCGTGACGAAAAACTCTGGAGTAATAATCCACGTTCCCGAGGCCTCTGCTCGATGTGACCTCGCCTGCGTTACCAGGCTGAGGAGAGAGGCCCGCACCGTCACTATCAAACAAAAGAGAAAAAGTAACTTTAAAAACCCTCATTATAATAATTCGAATCCCATTTCCAATCATTTAGTATCTGCATTGCTAGACATTTCAGAAAGTAAAAATGGCATTTTATAATACAGAATCTGTAGCCAGTGTTTTTGTAGTTTTCTGCTGTTTTGTTGGCAGATTGGAGAGCGAGGGCTGAATCTATCAGGGGGGCAGAAGCAGAGGATCAGCCTGGCCAGAGCTGTGTATTCCAATAAAGACATCTTCCTCCTTGATGATCCACTATCTGCTGTCGATGCTCATGTAGGAAAACACATTTTCGAGGAATGTATAAAGAAGGAGCTGCAGGGAAAATCAATTATACTGGTTACACACCAGCTGCAGGTGAGAAGATGCACTTCATCAGAAAACATCTTTTCCTCAGCAACTTTTCACTGAGCCTGAAACCTTTTATGAAATGCGTAAACTCATAAGGTTCTCATAATGATAGACATAATTTAAAATGAATTTTAGAACAAATGATATTGTATGGTGGAATTGTCCAAAGTAAAGTAAACCACAGCACAAAGTAATGTCGGGCTGCTACAAATGTTTTTCTTCACACCTCTGGCCACGAGGCTGGGATGGTTTCATTGATGAGGTCGTCCTAATGTGTGTCAGTATCTGGAGTTCTGTGATGGCATTTTGGTCCTGGAGGATGGAGAAGTGCTCGAGGATGGAGACCACAATGCCCTGATGGAAGCCAATGGACGCTACGCTCAGCTCATCAGCAACTACCAGCTGGAACAGTCAAAAGTAAAACAGCACTTACAGTTCAGACCTCGGATGTAGCCCTGCTATTCTCACAATGTATATTATTTTATTTCCTTACTAGATGTAAATCCCTTTCACCTTTCTTGTTTTATAAGCACAAAAAACAAATAAATAGTTAGCTACTAATAATAATAGCTACTGTACCTACATTTTATTTGTAGAAACAGGACCATATATTCTGAAAAGGTAGTAAGTGGTTTATCATCAACTGCAGTAAAGGCTCAGCAGATGCTTTTATGCAGACTCATTGCTTTTGTTGATCTTTTACAGACTCAGGCAGAAGAAGATTCACCCCAAGCAAATGAAGAGCTGGAAGAGGTTGAGCTCGCAAATCCCACATTTGGTGGTGCAGTGAACCCAGGTATGGAAAGGCAAAAAAGCAACAACAATTATTGTTTGGTAATAATGATTTAAATCAGAATATATGCCATTATATATTATGCCTTGCTGTAGAAAAATTCAATGTTAAATAATTCTTGCATTCTGTCTAATGTGAAGTAAGTTGCAAAGGTGAATACCTAAAAGCAGTTACATAGTTTGTAAAACTCCCCTTTGAACTTCCACCTTATCATGGTGTGGGAGTTTGAGTGCTCGAATGGTCCCAGGAGCGATGTTGTTGGGAGTTTTATGGTCTGGTCGGGTCTCCCATGGCAGTTAAAAACTCCAAGAAAGAGAAAAAAGATCAAGGACCGTGACATCGCCTTGTATGGCGGAATGAGGCAGCAGGCTGGTGTGGGCTTGCTTATAGCCCCACAGCAATACGCAAGTTTACCCCGGTGAACGAGAGGGTTGCTTCCCTGTACATTCAGGATGAGAACATGTGTGTCACTGTTGTTTTGGTTTACACGCCAAACAGCAATGCATACTCTTCTTGGAGTCCCTGGAGGGGTACTGGATAGTACTCTGACTGGGGACTGCATTTCTCTTCTGAGGGACTACAACGCTCATGTGTGCAGTAACAGAACGAGAAGGGGTGATTGGGATGAACGGCTTCCCCGATCTGAACGCAAGTGGTGTTCGGTTGTATACAAACAGTATAACTAGGTGGTCAAAGGGTGTGGCAGCAGTGCAGAAAGGTAGCAGACCAAATCTGATTGCCAGTAAACTGTATATTGCATGTTTTTAAACATTGGTATGGCTTTGTTGTAGCATTTGTCCATATACTGAGTGTCTTTTTTAATATATATTGTTACGGACCGATGCGAGGGGACCCCAAGGAACAGAGGACAGAGACGGTGCAAACGTGACTTTGATGTTTTACTGAAAAATGTTCATCAGAAGAGTCACTATCCCGGAGCTGCGCACGGGTTACGGGGTGGCTGGAGCCCAACGAAAATATCTAGTTTAACAAAAAGGCACAGCCAAAAGAACAAACCAAAAAGCAAGCTCAAATACAAATCGTTAACAAACGGAAAATGCGATGCACGACCTGGGCGCACAGATCAGCTGCGGTCGGCGAGGGCGAGGCGGATCCCAGGGACGGGTAATCTGCCTCAGGTGTGTCCGGGGTGACCGCAGCCAATCCGTACGCCGCAGGTCCTGGAGTGAGAGGCAGAAGCAGGTGTGCGTCATAAGGCCAATTAACCAGTGCAGCCACATGACCCTCACAATATATATTTTTATTTTTTATTTTATTTTATTTTATTTATTTATTATGTTTGTATTGTATGGTCTGGTAGACTGCTTAAACTGAATTGCCCCTTGGGATAAATAAAGTTGTCTGAATCTGAATCTGAATCTACATACTACTACTACATACAAAAATTCCTATCTTTATTGTCAATTTATTTACAGTTGTCTTTACTATGTGCACTTCCTTTCAGCATTTGACATGTCCGAAGAAAAGGATGATGGAACAATCCAAACAACAGACCAAAAATGTAAGTGTTTTTCTTTGTTTGTTTTTTTGTATGAATGAGATATTGGTGCAGGGTCACCCACTTCAGATGTATATCCAAATTCTTAAAGAAGGTTGGGCTCAGACAGTTTGATATAAAGAATCAGAATCAGAATACTTTAATAATCCCGGAGGGAAATTATATCAGCAACAGTGCTTCACTCAACAAAGTCAGAAATACAAATTATCATTGGCCCAGTCCAGTTTATTGTCAATTATATTTTTGTCATCCACTGAGTCCACATTGACCCCTGGATCATTGGAGATTTTTTCCTCCTCCTGGGACTGCGATCTCCCCCTCCTGAACATTGAACAAAGGGGGGAGACAGCCGAGAGCACATCAAATTGTGTCATCCCGATGGCCGTACTGGAGAGAGAACTGGGTGCATATTCAATCAATGTAAACTCTGAGAAGCAGTATTCTGGGCTACCACACACCACAGGGTTGCTCCTAGGCTCTGGCTATCTTGCTTTGCCTACCCGCTGGTCATCACACCCCAGATCTGAATAGAAAGCCTTGAAAGTTCAAGCATGCGGCGTGAACTGAGGACCTCAATCATAAACAATGTTTGAGGAGACTCCATGCAGTGCTCCCAGGCTGAGGGTAGTTTCTGATTGATTTGATCAAAGAATCCATCCCACAGCCACTGCCTGCACCTGGGACACACACAAGGGAGGGAGGGGGAAAACATCTGATAACTAGGGTAGTCACCTGCTTCTGTACCCTCCCAACAAGATATTTGTGTCGGGTGTGTCTGACTTTTTTGACATTCCATATGCTGAGCTTAGTGGTTGACCAATACGGTGGTTGCAATCTCTATGGCAGTGCCATTTTGATTTTGTATTTTTGTCTGCCGACCTTCTATTATTCTAGTTCATAATTTTCTTTGCTTTCAGCTGCTGGTGATGATCAGCTGGTGAGGAAGGAGTCCTCTGAAGAAGGCACCGTCTCCTGGAGAATCTATCACGGATACTGCCAGGCAGCAGGAGGTCTGATACAGACAGTCCACATGTATGAACTGGAATAAATGCATACAAATGACACATGGCCAACCAGCTGTATTTGGTGTGACTGTTTTGCTTCAGGCTACTTCATCATCTTCCTTGTTATGATTAACTTCATTCTGATGATTGGATCCACAGCCTTCAGCAACTGGTTTCTCAGTTTCTGGCTGGGGCAGGGTGATGGGGTGAGGAGCATATCTTCCCTTTCTCTCACATATACATTTACACACATTAAACTCCATGGTCACAGTATTTGTAAATATCAAATGTTTTTATTTTATTTTATTTTCCAGTTAAAAAATGCTACAAATCTGGGTAGCATCTTAGACAACCCACGCCTGAGATTTTACCAAATGATTTATGGTGTGGGGATTATTGCCACGGTGACACTTGCCATCATCAAATGCTTCTTTTATACTGGAATCACCTTGAGTGCCGCCTGCCATCTGCACAACATCATATTCAAGAAGGTAACATTTTATATACAGTGGAACCTCGGTTCTCGAACATAACTCATTCCGTTACACTGTTCGAAAACAGATTTGTTCGGAAACCGAAGCTATATTTCCGATAAGAAATAATGGAAAATAGGTTAATCTGTTCCTATGCACCAGATAAATACCCATTTGTATACCTACAATTATATTATTATGTAACTACGTGTATCTAAACAACAGATAACACATAAAAGTGTAAATAATACAAAAACAAAAGCATAATTAAAGTAATAATAATTTTTTCCCCTCAGATTATGTCCAGTCCTATGAGTTTCTTTGACACAACACCAGTTGGACGCATTCTCAACCGCTTTTCCAAAGATCAGGAGGAAGTGGACACTGTGCTTCCCCTCCATATGGACCCTTTCTTGAATTTTAGTCTCATGGTCATGTTTACCATTATCATTATCTCCAGTGTTTTCCCCCCCATGCTGGTTGTTGTGGCTATTTTGGGAGTCTTTTTCACCCTCATTCTTTTGTGAGTTTGATAGCCATTAATTGAATTATTTAATTATTAGTTGAATTGTGCAATATTCTCTGCCACATAACATGCTCTAATGCTCAAATTCTATTAGATTTGTCCTTTTGAAGTAAATATAATAGAGGTCCCAAACAGGAATTGTTGGAGAATGGGATCATAAAAATGTCATATGATTAATTTGCCGAGTGACATGAATGTAATTTGCAAGATTTAGATTGTCATACAATTCTTGCATTTATGAGTATTTTAGGACAAGCATTAATGTACAGGAATATAACAACATATTAAAGAAGTATACAGTACTGAATATTACCTGTGATTCCCCTGCAGTATATTCCAGAGGAGTATCCGTCAGATGAAGAGGATGGAGAACATCAGTCGTTCTCCCGTCATCTCTCTCAGCACCTCTACCCTGCAGGGCCTCAGCACCATCCATGCCTACAACATAAGAGACAGCCAAATAGAAAAGTAAGATGCCAGCGATCCTCATGTTAATCAATTTTCTTTACTAACCTCATGTGCTTGCTGATGATGACAAAATATCTTCCTTCTGTTGTACATTTATGCAGAGGATGATCTTTCAGTTACAGTTTCTCACATTCTGTTCTTTATTGTAGAAACTTTTATTATCTGCAGTATGTGAGTAAACACCATCCTTTTTCATGTTGTAGATTCAAGACACTGAATGACATCAACTCCAACCAGTACTTATTGTTTCAGTCTGGAACACGTTGGCTATCCTTCTGGCTAAACTTTATGGCTGCAGTTATAGGTTTGGTGGTGTCTCTGTTTGTAGTACTCAGCGATAATGAAGTCATCAATCCAGCTTCGAAAGGCCTGGCCATGTCCTACACCATACAGGTAAACAAAGCAGATGGATGAACATGAGTTTATTTTTAGAAAGAGGAGACCTCCAACATGTGTTTATACACCTGTTTGTTGCCTAGTTTACAGGCATGCTTCAGTATGTTTTGAGGCAATCTACCGAGGTGGAGGCCAGGTTCAACTCGGTGGAGCGGCTGCTGGAATACATCACAGTGAGAACTCTACTCTTCTTTGCCTCAGAAAAATCGCATAGGTTTTCTGGCTGCTACCACCGATATATCCACCCACATTGGTCCTCCTACAAATGCTGCTGTGTTTTTGTTTGACCACTCACTCACACAAGATCTTAATTATTGTGTCCAGGGTTGTAAGTCTGAGGCCCCCAGACACATACCGGTAGCTGATGCTCAAATCCCAGAGGACTGGCCAAAGAGTGGAGCCATTACCTTCCAGGGCTATAGCATGAGGTACAGGGAGAATTCACCCATTGTCCTGAATGAGCTGAATTTCCACATCCAAGCTGGAGAGAAACTGGGAATCGTGGGAAGAACAGGCTCTGGTAAGGCAGTTTACAAAAATGTCAAGTTAATTTAGATATCAAAATGATTGCAGGGCCGAGATGATGGTTCTCCTTGAAGCACAGTACCGGTACGTATTACTCTGGGAGACTCCTGATTACAGGAGCCGTAATGCTCCGACAATCCATCAAGCAGTGCGGCTTCGTAGCTCACCAAAGTCGTACTAAAACATTTTGACCGATTTTTGAGCGCCGTGTACCACATAAAATTGGTTTGAGGTCAGTAAGCAAAACCAGAATTAATAGAGAAGGCGTACCGTGTTATAAGGCGCATCGTTGATTTTTTAGAAAATGAAAGGATTTTAAGTGCGCCTTATGGTCCCAAAAATACGGTAGGTCACGGAAGCGATTGGCAGTCCTGTGAGTCTTCACGCCATGTTCTGTTTTAGAAAGAGACAGTCAGGTGAAAGGGAACATGGAGATGGGGAGAGGAATCAATGGCTTTTTCTAATATAGTAATACCTTGACATACGAGCATAATTCGTTCCAGGACTGAGCTCGTGACTTAAATCACTCGGATGTCAAATACTTCTTCCTCTCAATTAGAATTCCTTTGCTAAATATAATTAATCTATCCTTTCTTACAGGCTATGTATCCCAGTCTTTTAAAACAGCAGTCAAAAAACCAACAATGGATCCCGGTGTATTAGCTAATTATAGTCCAATTTCCAACCTTCCATTTCTGCCTAAGATTTTAGAGAAAGCAGTTTCCAGTCAGCTGTATGTGAATTCTTACAAGGCAAGAAGTTATTTGAGGTTTCTCAGTCAGGTTTCAGAGCTCATCATAGCACAGAGACAGCATTAATTAAAGTCACAAATGACCTTTTAATAGCATCTTATAACGGACTTATCGTCGTGCTTATTTTAATAGATCTCAGTGCAGCCTTTGACACAATAGTTTATCATGAGTCGCGTGCCATATTACATAATAAACATAAATGCAGCACAGTCAGCCGATTATCATGTATCATGATTATTGAGTTTGAGTTTATTTAAACAGGGACAATACATATTCATGAACATTTACACGTAAATATGTAAGATTATAGCCAATGGCTAATTTCCATCTTTAGTCCCTTTTACATCAACAACATTAAACAACAAAATCAATAAAACAACAGTCATAACAAACAGAACAGTTCTACTAAATAGTACAAAATAATAATGAGGATGATGACATTATCAGAAAATCTGCGGATGGTAGCCCAACAATTAGCCAAAGGTAAACAAATATATAAGTTTTGGCATGGGTGTGGGTACAATGTTGCTCTTCCAATAGCCATGCTTTAAATTGTTCGGAAAAAGAGGTCAGAGTCGGGAGTTCACGTATCGTGGTTGGGATAGAATTCCAAGTGTGAGAAGCACAAACAGAAAAAGTGGCTCGACCAAAGGCACTTTTTCTAAATGGAATGACACAGACACCTCTAGAGCCTGTTCTTGTTGATGTGTTTGAGTTTATTTTGACACATTCTTGTAACGGAGGAGGTGCTCTGCCATGGAAGATTTTATAAATCAAGATTGCATCGATGTGTTTAACAGTGTTGTCCCAGCTTAATCGCCCATGTTTCTTTAATATATGACAGTGATGATACCTATTTGGCTTTTTATCTAACACTTTTAGAGATTGTTTATAAACAGCTTCAATCGGTTGTGGAGTCGTTTTACAGGCCGATGCCCAACTTGTTACACAGTATGACGTGTGTGACATGATCATAGTGTCATTATCATTATATATCATTATCATGTACTCATATGCATTATACAAATCTTAGCAACCTTATTTTGTTGACAGCCATGACAATATTGTGCTAATAGTAACCCTACCTTTGTAAACCATTCTGGCCATTTGTGTGTTTGTAGGGAAATCCTCATTAGGAGTGGCTCTGTTCCGGTTGGTGGAGCCGGCAGCAGGAACCATCCTAATAGACGGAGTTGAGATTATGTCCATTGGACTGACGGATCTCCGTAGCAAGTTGTCTATCATCCCCCAGGACCCTGTGCTTTTCATTGGAACTGTCCGGTGAATAATGTCTCATCTTTATGTATCCATGTACTGTTTTAATTGGTTTGTTTGTCACATATTTAAGCTACTGTGATATTGCTGTGTGTGTTTGCCAATAGATACAACCTGGACCCTTTCAGTAACTACACCGATGAGGAGATTTGGGAGGCACTGGACAAGACATACATGAAGGACTCAGTACGTTAATGTTAACAGTACTGTACATTTACAGTCTGAGGAAGTATTTGGTCATTTATATAAACCAAATTAGCATCTGCTACTTTTTATACATACATTTCCCAAGAACTGTGAATTTGTGCTCAATTCAGCTCAAGCCTTGGAGTCACAGTGACAAAGTGTGGAATTCAATGAGGTTATTTCTTTGCCAGCATACGTCTGCTTTACTGTTAGAATGACATAAAAAGGAATTTTGATGAGATTTGTATGAGCGATGGAATTGGGATGGAAGTAATTGTATCCCATCTTTAGATATACAGCAGGGGTCGGCAACCTAAGACACGTGTGTCATGACTGGCACGCGAGGGCATTTATTTTGGCATGCATAGAATATTAAGAGGCAAAACAAATATTGTAGATTATTAGATTGAACACCTCGCTAGAAATAGAGCACTGTCAGAGAGCAGACAGAGAGAATCCAAAAGCACGACAGGAGAAGGGAATCCAGAAATGTAACTTTAATGTTCAAGCACAGGTGGACAGTCCACACCAGCAGATCAGGATAGGGGCAGGGAGATAGATAAGTTCCAGGAAACAGGCAGAGTTCACAAAACAAGTAATCAGACCAATCAGGAAGACAAATCCAAGCTTCGTCTCCATCGTCCTCGTGAGTTTTCTCTTTCACTGTCATCCTTACCATTTTCTTTCTTTGGACACATTACTTATAACTAATATTCACAAATACAGCGAAAATTACTGAACGGGTGAAGCAGGCTTGGAGCGCTCGCATCTCAAATTCACGCTTGCATCTCAATGCAAAATATTCCTTGCAGTCAGGCTCATATCTCGGAACGCTCGTGTGTTGAGGTATTACTGTATTATATATATCATTGCATTGCAAGATGCATTCTTGATTCTACCTTCATGGATAATACTGTAGCTACAGTGCTTGACAAAAATGACTAATAAAAATTAGATTTCCAAGATATTCCACACATCAGTTCATGTGTCCAAGTTTCAATTTAAATATGTTTACCTTGCAAAACTAAAGATGATACCGGTCCAGATGTGAGAGGTAGGATTTTTTTTTATGGTTAAGGAATCATATAATAAGGGTTAAACTATTATGGGACGATTGCTCTTAGGAGTAATTATATAATTTATGCTGCTGAGGATATTAAGTGTTATGTTATATGACAGCGTTCAGGGTAATTTGTTGCCATGGTGCTTATAGTAGCAGCAGCTCCTTTTTTCATGGCCTAAGAGAGTCATTTAAACATTATTTTAAATTATAATATTCAGTGGTGTCTGAAGTATTGCCAGCTTTTAACCCTTTATAGGGCACTTATTAAAATATTTAGAAATCCAACCGTAGTGTTCTTGGAGGACTTTATTTCTGTTATAACATTTTTCACTGTAGAAAATCAAATCGCCAAAAATAGTCACTTTCCGAATAAATGGTGAATACAAATTGCAAAATCTGTGAACGAGCTGACCTGGCTGTATTTTGATGATCTAGAAGAGATCCTGGATTTTGGATCACTTTGAAAAAAGCATTGACAATGCAGTCAATAGAGCTTCTAATTTTATTCCTAAATACCTCAGTTGATTATTGACTGGTATTTATGGAATTTGACAGTCATGTAGGGTGGGGACCTCTATCTCACGACCGAATTCCATCCGGATCGGATCCAGATTGCGTTTGTGTTTTGGCCTACTGTGCATTTAATATTAGATATAGAGCGTTGACTTATAGCTGAGTCAATTCTGCATCGGAGCATGTAAACAGATTTGTTACTTCCATCAAGGAGTACAGTGGTACCTCTGCTTACGAATGTCTCTACATCCGAAAGTTTCAGGTTACGAAGTATCTGAATGGGAAAATATTGCCTCTCGTTACGAAGGCGTTTCTGGATACGAAGTCAAAAATAGCTGCTCGTAGCTGCTCTGCCATTGGCTATCGCCTAAAATCTGCCTGGCAACCCGTTGCGTATGGGTGTATCCCAGCATGCTATTCGTGTCCCCCTCGTGTCACCCGGAAAAAGTGTTGACAAGTCGGGCTATTGCTCATTATGATGACGTCTGCCTCGCACATTTCCGACGGATTGTCAAAAGCCGGCAAAAGCAGACGTCATTGGATCAGTTTTTCAAGAAACGCGAGGCAGAAAACACCGCAAAGGACCAGTAAACAAAGAGGACAAAAAGTAACAGCTAACAGGTAGATTAATATTTCAAAAAAATATCATAATGTAGCGTCCGTCGGACGCTGGAATAAGCACACGACGGGTAACTCTCCCTAACTCCCGCAGCTCTCCCGTTCTCCTCCTCCTCCTCGCGGCACCCCCACACAGACACACCGCCCCTCCTCCCTGGATGCCTTTGCGGACTCTCTGCAGCGTAGGAATAATGAACACTCCTAAAACATGAACCGTTACAATACTTTTGCGGGGCTTGGAACGGATTAGTGCATTTACATTCAAAATGCGTCTCTACTTACGAAGTTTTCACGTTACGAAGCTACTCCCAGAACGGATTAAATTCGTAAGTAGAGGTACCACTGTATATGTTTTTGTCAGCATCTGTTTGTCTGTTAGCGAGATTACAGAAAAGGTCTGGGTTTTTTTGCATTCCTCAGATCTCCAGACTGGACGGGCAACTAGATGCTCCGGTGTTTGAAAATGGTGAAAACTTCTCTGTAGGAGAGAGACAACTGATTTGTATGGCTAGAGCACTGCTCCGCAACTCCAAGGTTTGTACAGGTGTCTGTCCCCTCTGAATTATTTGGTTTGTATAGGTACTTTGCTGCTGCTGAACATGCCTGTCTTGCAACACAAACTCAAATTCCATGTAATTTTTATTCATTTAGTTCCATATCTCACATAATTTCTCCTTTCGACTCTGCACCATCTCAAACCATGTATCTCTCTAACGATTTTTTCTTTGATTCTGCTGTCATCACTTCAAAATTGAAGTCTTTACCAGTATACAGCATATGACCATTTCCAATGATTTAGGGGGAAAATGCATGCAGTTAAAATAGATTTATTTGATTATCATTAACGGGACTGATTTGAGCTGAAAAATAACTTAATGAATTGTTTAAAATGAGGACCTTTTATGCTCTCAAACTTAATGACTGCTGGGATAGGCTCCGGTAGATCCCGCAATCTGGTTTTCACATGAAGCGGTTAAGATAATGAAGAATTTTGAACTAACTCTGTGAAGGTGAAAAATAATCCTCAGTCATCAGTCTTTATGAATTCTTCCCCTTTCCTGCTGTCATCTGCACAAACTCTCTCTCCTGTGGTGCAACAGATTATTCTTTTAGATGAGGCAACGGCATCCATTGATGCGGAGACAGACACCTTGATCCAAAGCACCATCAAAGAAGCCTTCCAGGGCTGCACCGTGCTCACCATCGCCCATCGCATCAACACTGTGATAAACTCAGACCGCATTCTGGTCATGGACAGTGGAGAGGTAACAAACAGAATCACTATTTATTTTTTATCCTGAAGCCAGACTTACAATACATGTTCTCCCTGACAGGTGGCAGAGGTGGACAGTCCAGACGTGCTGAGACAAAGACCAGATTCTCACTTCTATTCACTCCTTGCTGCTGCTAACACTATGAACACCTGAGCCACTGAAGCCCAGTGACACGCCAGCTCCTCAGCACTAATAGCAAGAGGGACACTAGTTACCTCCGCCGAGGCGAGGTGGAGGTTATGTAATCGTCGGAGTCTGTCTGTGTGTCTGTCCGTTAATTTGCCTTTAAACTATGTTACCAGGAACAGATGATTAAATTCTGGTGATGATCCAGAAGAGATCGCGGATTCTGGCTCAGTTTGAAATATTAACATTGTAGTCAATAGAGCTTCAAAATCTGTTCTTCAATATTTTGGTTGATTATTATGGAATTTGAAACAGTCTTGTAGGGTTGTGTTAGAGCTTTCCTCAACTCTCCCCGGTTCTTTGATCCCATTCATATGTGTGTACTCAATGAAGAGAATGTTGGTCAAGTTTATACATTTATATAAACGATAAATCAGGTACAAGTTGGTGAGGAAACTCAGCGCTGAGGTTAGGCCATGTTCCTTGTGTCTGTCCCAGGGCCCAATCCAAACAATGTCTTCTTGCCGTCTCCTTTTAACACATTCGTTTCAGTCCCTCCCCTAAGGGTGGGGCTTCCCCCCAGCCTATCTGAAACCCCTGTGTATCAGTTTACAATGTGATGTCTCATATGTGACTTAATGTATATACTTAATCAGTATAGTCCATTTATCTAAATGTTGTGCAATCCTATTGTTCTGTCGGCATGCAATTATGTTGTGGAATTCCATCTAATGTGGAAATTCCCTACAGTTGGGACCTCTATCTCACCACCAAATTTCATTCAAATCGGATCTACAATGACGTTTTAACAATGAAAAATCCCATTTACGGATTAAAAAATCTGTTTAAAATACACATTAAGTCCAATTCACTTTTACTTTTCATGGTTGGTGTGTAAAGATACCAAGAACAATTTATAACCTTTTGGTGATGATCCAGATCACCATATGGATGAGCTGCTCGGCAGAGGTCTGCACTCTCTAAGCGCTTTTCTAGTTATTGTATTGATTTACACAACCAATCTTGTTTTGCATCTTGTGTAGCTGAGAGGTGGGGTTTCATGCAAGAATATCGCTGATAATGATAAATAATGATGTCTTTATTGCTCTTTTTGTTTACTGATAATACTGAAATAGACTTACTGGAAAAAAATAGTGCTTATGTCCTATTGTTTAGACACTATTTAAAGCATTATTTATAGATTGTTATGTCTTTGTCTGCTGCCACTTTGCAGCCATGCTGATCGATGCCTTTGTCCAGAAATACAAAGGGAAATGTCCTATATGATATGAGACAAATAAGCAAAACACGTTTTAATATCTAGCATGGGTCGTTGATGAATGATTAGTTACTTGCACTTATTTACAAACGGCAAGTGTTGCACTAACCCAGGGGTGTATAAAGTGTGCCATGGAGGGCCGAGACACTGCAGGTTTTCCTTCAAGCCGGTCACTAAAGCAAGTGATTTTAATTAGCAACACCTCCTTCAATTTGGGAGAAGGAGATCATTAGTGAGATCAGCTGCTGGAGAGATGGTTGGAAAGAAAACCTGGAGTGCCTCGGCCCTCCATGACACGGTTAGGACACCTCTGCACCTTTTCTTGACTGACCGAACAACCCCCATTCATTCAGTGAATGGAGTGACGGTAACCAGTACTGCTTTTCTTGGGGGGGGCTTAGTATATTTTTGATTGGGGGGTGGGAGTGGGCACTGGGCAGGTCTTAAGGCTTCAAAGAAGCAAGTTGGAAAAAGTTGGAATAATAACAATAAATCATGCTTTTTATCCTCCTCATGACCTCTCGATAGCCCAGATATTGAATGACAACCTGAAACGCGCATCGAAGAATTACATACTACAATTACACTGGCATAGGTTTACAAAATGTGTACTCTTTTTAATAGCATTGTATTCAGCTGTGAGCTGTCGCAGAAAACAATGTTTCATTTTAAACATGAGCAATAAAATCGACTTTTTTTTTGCCACAAATACAAGGCAACAATGGAACAATCCGTGGTCACATGACAGTGAGAAGCACGCCCCATAGTGCCATTTAAGTGCTGATCAGGAAGTGCCATCAGTTCTATTAATCTATGGTCTCTAGTCCATTCTGTTTGCTGTCGTGTGCTGGGGCAGCAGACTGAGGGTCGCAGACTCAAAGAGACTCAATAAAGTGTTTATTTAGCAATTGTGAAATTCATTTATGAGATTGGTATTTCAGCTTGAATGTCAGAGTATTTTAATATTTTCATTCTATTCTACATTCACACTTAGATGGAAAAATATTTATCATAATTTGTGGTGTAACTGAGAAATAAAATTAAGAAATGAAGTCTAAAGCATACTGCTCATACTCATTGAAATACTTTAAAAATCAACGATCATCTCATCTACAGGCGCTTTTCCGCTTTGCAGGTCACGGGTCTACTGGAGCCTGACCTCGCTTGCTATGGGCGAGAGGTAGGGTACAACTCGGACGCAATGCCAGCGCATCTCAGGGCCACAGAGACACTCATACACTACAGACTATTTGGACCTAAATTGCATGTTTTTGGTGGTTGGAGCAAACCCACATGGACATGGGGAGAACAAACGAACTCTGCACAAACAGAATTCGAATACAGCACCTTTTGCTGTGAGGCGACAGCACTGCCCACTACGCCAGCGATCCGCAACCTTTTTCCTGCCACGGACCGGTTTCATGCCGGACAATTTGTTCACGGATCGGTAATGAAATAAAAAAAAGAGGACTGTAATCTCACCAATCAACGTTATATAATGACTTGCAATAACTATTAAACAAGTATTACATTAGTCGTGGTCTCAATAATTGCTTCTGTCCTTCACGTTCACGTTTGTTTCTTTCATAAATTCCACATTCTTGTCTTTTAATCCAGAGTTCTTGGTCTCTGTGCCAAAGCGGTTTTGAACCCTTCATTGCCTCATTAACGAAGCTAATCAGCTGTTGTAGATAAACCCGTGTTTTAAGTCTGACTCCTGGTTTGTCTGTTAAAATACATTTTCTTTTCTTCTTCCTCAGTTGGACTTTATACCCTTAGCCTCATTAACGAAGCTAATCAGCTGTTGTAGATAAACCCGTATTTTAAGTCTGACTCCTGGTTTGTCTGTTAAAATACATTTTCTTTTCTTCTTCCTCAGTTGGACTTTATACCCTTAGCAAAGAAGCTCTCCAAAGAGTGTTTTTTTGTTTGTTTTTATTAATTTTCGCTAGTTTAGGGCTGTATTGTAAGTAACGTATCACGTGACTAAGAAACTTCACAGGCGAATGTTAGGTTGGAGAAAAGCTGGTCGTTTTTCAAAATAAAACACCTTTTAGACGCTAATAATTGATCCAATGGAAATGTTATACATTTGTTATTCTGTGCGGCCCGGTAACAAAGCCTCACGGACCGGTACCGGGCCACGGACCGGTGGTTGGGGACCACTGCACTACGCCACTGTAAAAACATCTAATTACACTAAATAATCACTTACCTGATGAAGGATTACATTTCCATGGTAAAATAAATGTGGATAGCTCACATTTCTGTGCAAACTACAACATTCATCAACATTATTTAAAACTAGAAAAGCACTCGGCGAGCTCAAACCTCCGCCAAGCAGCTCATTCCCCTCCTAATTGCATTTACACCGTCCACATGGTGATCTGGATCATCACCAAAAAGTTCTAAATTGTTATTGGTATCTTAATACACCAACCATGAATCAGAGTTTGTGTATTTTTAACTGGTTTTTGAATCTGTCAATGGGGTTTTTAATGTGAAAATGTAATATTTTTTACTGACCTCATTTTGGATCAGATCCAGAAGAAGATTTTGCATGATAGTTCTGACCCCTTTATGACTGGTTTTTGGTGAGTGAATTAAATGCATATTTTACAAAATGTTTTTTTTATTTTTAAAGCCTCCATTACGTAAATGCCACCCCAAATAGGAGGCCATCGAGGTGCATGCTTTGATCTATCCTAGCTCACAAATTGAGAATGTGGGATATATACTGGAAGGGATTGGATAATTCTAATTCGTGAGCTGAAATCTACCGATAATGTGGTCCACCTGTTCAAGTCCTTTTGTATCTTCTGATTTATCCTCTCCTAGTTTGCTTTGTATAGTTTAGACAGTCCTTTTGTGATTGTGACCCTCAAATAATAATTTTTGTTATGTGTCCAGTTACATTAAAATAATTATTGAATCTCTCTTGTCAGAGTGCAGTTAAATGTTTTTTTTCTTTTCTATTTTCTTCTCTCTTTCTAACTTAAGGTTGCTTCCCTGTCTCCAAGTTGGTACACTGTAATTATTAATAATTGTAATAATAATAACTTAATTATTTGTTATTTGTTATTGTTCATCACTGATCTGATCATTTTTAACTGCCAAATGTTCTACGGTCAGGACAGTCGTGTTGTTTATTGCCCTGTTGTCTCACAGCAAGTAGGTTCCTTACTTTTTTTCTAACTTGTCTGCATTTGTGCTCAAAACTGACAACATACATGATGTCAGTCATTGTTCCAGTTTCATGCATTTTATTTGGCAGCCTAGCCTATTATATTTTATTAAGCTGTATTTCCTACTTTGCGCCATCCAGGGCTGTGCCACACCACGGTGAAACATGCAACTAACAAGACAGACAGACAAAAAGTGAGGAATAGACAGTTTTCTGAGGAGAAAGTGCAGTAGATCATGAATTCTAAAGACATATAGACAGGTGAAATGTGATGAGATGTTAATCTACCATGGGATGCAATGCTAGAGAGAGTATTGCCTCAGCATGGTCACGAGTTCTAAAGAGCATGGACATTCATGTGAAACATGTAATTATATGTACCTGGTGATCTATTTCCAGTTAGCATGTGGGTGTGATGATAGTGTTGGTTTTGTCTTTGTTCTAAAGAGCACATGCCGTGCTCTTTAGAACTTGTTACCATGCAGAAACAATAGACCTCTCTGTCATCTTAAACTTTGTCACGTCAAGAGGTGGCCATCTGCTCTCTTGTGCCATTTAAAATAACGCCCTTGATGTAGTGATGCGTGTGATGTAGTTGGCCAGCAGTCTCCTTAGAGGTGAGTTTGGCATCAATATAACATTCAAATATTATTCATGGAAATATTGTAGGGGAAATGCAAACATATATACACAAACATGTTAGGTAATATAGAGGCTAAATTTAAAGTGATCCCTGACAGTTTTGAGAAATAAATGTAAAGAGCTCCACCTCTGCCCTGAAATAGACTCCGGCAACTTCCATGCCCTGCTGAAGCCGAGATAGCGTTGGAAAATGAATATCAGCTGTTGAAGAGGTATGAATTGTATTCATAAATTTTTTTGTGTACTGCTATTTTGACAGTGTATCACCAATGAGTTATTGTTGCCGGAAGTCAGAATCTGTGAATATATTTCCAACTTTACCAAACTGCAAAAGTTTTTATATTCTATGATTGTATAGGCAATTAACCAAAAGAATGAAATAAAAATAATTAAGATCGCTAAAATGAAGATTCACCTGAAAGACTTCTACCAGTCATATTTTCTGACAATAGAGCAGAAAATCTCATGAAAACCCGTACCGTAGTGTTTCGTGGTAGTTTTACCGGTTATTTCCACAGTCATTTTGCATGACAAAAAATGTAGGCAAAGTAATAAACAGTAATACTCCAAATGTAGTGTACCTTTGTCACTTTGTCATTTCAGTCGAAAGAAACAAAACGAGTCTGAGGAAACCGTGCAAAGGCAGCATATTGCCAACAGCTAGTGCCAACACTCTCACAGATGCCTGAAGTCGACGCTGGTGCAAGAATCATCATGAACGTATGTAGCAAACTTCTATTCTAATTTCTGAAGACTCGTAGCAAAAGTATATGTTTAGGGAAACAGAGAATTAGATTACTGGTATTGGGTGGAAATAAACAGATTGTCGCGCTGTTCGTAGTGCGTTCAATTATTTCTAAAACGTCAGGATTTCATATGTCCAACATTGATAAATACATCATTGAATGCTCTCCATCAGAAGAGAGAGCGTGCGTCAGAGCCAAGCTGCGCAGAGACTGTTTCTCTGTAGGGTATGCGGTTTTCATGGCCCCACAAACTGTTTCCCTTCACCACTCCCCCCCACTGTGGCATCCGAGGGTGCGCTCTCGGAGCCTACGCGTCACACTCATCAGCTGGTGCTGCTGCCTGCAGGGGCTGTCAGCAATCAGGCTAAATCACAATCAGAATATTTACAATAATATATACAAATACTTAAAAGTGATAGAAGTTTACAATGATGCATCTAAATGGAACAAATTACCTTCTATGTCGTAAAGTTTTTGTGGGTGGTGGTCTCAGTCTAATTGTCCGTGTGCTCCTTCGTTGTACCAGGAGCTGATGGAGGGGGTGGGGAGTGTTGTTCCGGATGCTTCAGTTTCTGAAGCATCCTTCTCTCCATCACTGTCTCTAAGGAGTCCAGATTAACCCCAACAACATCACCTGCCTTACGGATGACTTTATTGAGTCTCTTTGAGTCTGCGACCCTCAGTCTGCTGCCCCAGCACACGACAGCAAACAGAATGGACTAGAGACCATAGATTAATAGAACTGATGGCACTTCCTGATCAGCACTTAAATGGCACTATGGGGCGTGCTTCTCACTGTCATGTGACCACGGATTGTTCCATTATGATTGATTGTATATTGTATTTCTTGAGTGTGTGTTTGTATATGAAAGTTAACATCCGTATGTAAGTCGGTATGTGTCAATTCCTGGAGTTATTATTTATTGATTATTCGGGAATGAGTTGTTCATAATGTGTCAAGTATTACCTTAAAACCCCTATAATTAATAATTGGTTTGCCCAGGGGAGGGGCTAATGGGTATTTAAGGGGAGCTCTGGTCAATTAGAGGAGGGAGTGCTTTTGAGTGAGTGATAGCATGGGTAGCTCATGGTACCAGAGTAAGTGTTACAACTATTTTGTTTTTGTATGTATTTTGGCCTGCACTAAGTATTTTTCACGTTTGCTGCTGTTTGTGGAATGGTGTAAATAAAATAGATCACTACACTGAAGTTTTTCTGGCTGAGCCACCATTTTCCCCATTTTTAAAACAAACCCGTGACACAAGAACAAACGGTAGCTTCCACTGACCTGTTCACATGTTGCTGTCATTGCCCCGATATCTTTACTTCTCCATTTTTTTCAAGTACATCTTTTGTTTTTTTTGCTTTTTAATGTGGAAATCTGTTGTTCTCTCCCATCTATCTTTTTGACTCTAAAGAATGACGCTTTCCAAAGGAGAAACAAACCTGAGGTCTCAAATGCAGATTATGCTGATTTGGACATCAATGAACGGGACAACCCTCCACAAGTCAAAAAATACCGCCAGGGCCTTCAGAACCTAAAGCCTTTCGCCTGCTCCTCAACAGAGTTAGTGTTTTTTAATGACATTGTTAGTCTGTTTGGATGCAATTAATAAATAGGCTTAAATGGATAATACACTATGGATGATAGCCTGATAATAGCTGTTGTTTTAATCTAAATGCCATTATGGCTGCTATACCCATAGCAGAGCTATTGGATGATGTTTCCTTGTCTAGTTCCCACCCAGTTGACAATGCAGGATTCCTGTCTTTTACAACCTTTGCCTGGATGACTCCTATGATGTGGGCCATATTCAGGAAAAGGATGGACATGACGACAATCAACCTGTCACCCTTTGACAAAGCTGACAGCAATGGAGAAAGGTTTGAATTTATTCTGGCTGATTCAGGGGTGCAATACTTCTCAAACAACATTTGACAGTATGGGACTCATTGATAGCTGACAATTCTAGTTGCTGAAATTCTTGTCTGGAAATGGAATCGTGGTTAGGGAAACAATTACAAACGTTGAATATCTGTAGTGCATTTCATGAGAGTGTTTGCTAACCCTAACCTTGACCTTTGTAATGATTTATCAAGGCTGAGAGCGTTGACTCTGATTTTATGTTGTACAGGCTCTTCCGACTCTGGAAGGAAGAAGTGGCAAAGGTTGGCTTGGAGAAGGCCTCTTTGGTTCGAGCAATAATTCAATTTCAAAGAACCAGGTTGATTGTATCTGTCTTCATTGGTATCATCGGCATGGTTGCTGCGTTCCTTGGCCCGGTAATTTTCGACAGCTATTAATGGTTTCCTCTGATGTTTGCCAAATAATAGAGCAATTCCTCTATTCTGCCAAAGAAGATGTTAAGAAAAAACATGAAATTAAACAGTTTGTGCAGCAGAATCAAAATCTCTGCAGGCACAGAGATTCAAAATTACGGTAATTGAAAAATCTTTTTTTCAATAATTTACAGAGCATACATGTACTGATAGAAAGCTTAGTTTGGAGGTTACAGAAAATACTTTAGCTTAACATTCCTACAAATAAAAAATATTTTTGATAAAATACGGGTGCATTTGTGGGATATTGTCTTTAGTATTGTCACGATAAAATGTCAAAGTAATGTGTTTTAAATGTTGCTAGGGTCTGTAAATTCTCCTTTGCTGTAAGTAACTCAAAGTAACCTTTGGGATCTTATGAAGCTCTTCTCCCCCTGATATAATGGATTTGTCTTATTAATATATGATATATGTTTAAGAAAAACATATTTTTTATTCGCATTTTCTGCATGTAAACATCCATTTAAGGTTAAATGACTAATCCTTTCAATCTATCCCAATTTTCTTTTCACTACATTTACAAAAATAATGGTGTTGTCATTTTATACAGTTGATGTAAATGTATCCTCTATTTAAGTAAAATAATAATAATAATAATTGTACCTCCACTTGAATAAATGTGTTTTAAGAAGATATTTGTTGGATTAAAATATATATATGTCTCACTTACATGGGAGCATCACCTAACAACACTGTTCCATATGCAAACACCTTATATTTTTATCTGTCTTCTCAGGCTATTCTGGTTCATAAAATCCTAGCATATGCTGAACACCCGGAGCAGTCCACAATACTGTATGGCGTTGGCCTGGCTTTTGGCTTGTTTACCACAGAGTTTTGCAAAGCCTTCTTCATATCTTTATTGTGTGCACTGGACCTGCGCACTGCAGTCAGGTTAAAGGGTGCCTTCTCTTCAGTGGCCTTTCAGAAAGTGATCTCTCTGCGGGTGCAAACCGGCATTTCAATGGGCGAGGTAACTAACCTATAAGAGTCAAAGCTTATTTGATGTAATTTACCCACATTTCTCCTGTAGTTTTTTTTTTCTTTGTCAAATTTTTGCCCATTAGAATCGCTGAGTTCAAAATGAAAGGATAAATGTATTTTGATGGACCTGTATATATCAGACTATCAACAGGATTAATCAGAATTATGGATTGCCATGAAAATTGGGAGGATGGATCATTGGGCCCGGCCATTAAATTTCAGTGTGCATTGATAAAGGGCTAAGTTTCTTACATTTTCTTAAAAATAGTAACATAGAGAGACAGATATAACATTTTCTTTAATTTATACGGTAGTTAAATAATAACATCCTGATAATAATATCCTGGGTTTAGGTATTTACTGTATCTGTGCGTATAGTCTGGTGCAGATTCAATTAAAAACCTGGATTAAACCTGAACTATATTTAAATATATTGCTATAGGAGTAGTTTGCCCTGCAAGTACTCCTTACAGGTTTATGAGTTCGACTTTGAATAATACGTGACTGATTTAAAGTTCAGTGGAGGTGTGTGCTTTAATCAGTGCTTTTGACACAGTAGAATGTTGAAAATGTTATTGCTTTTGAAATATATTCTTATTTAGAATTTTACACAGACAACATGTTTAAAAAACACTCACACACACATTTTCTGTGTGTGTGAGTGTGCGTGACTTGTTCTCGCCTTCTTTGAAAAACTTGTCTTGAATGTTTCATTTGAAACTAAAACCTATTTGTGTGATGTGATCCACCATGTGTGTAACAAAGAAGAGAGAACAGAAACAAGGTGATAAAGACAAATCGTAACACTAATTAGAAATGGGATGGTTTGTGTGATTATTATTATTATTATTATTATTAGAAATGAAGCAGCAGAATTCTCCAATTCTGACTAACGTTCCATCTTGCTGATGTCAATAACTGCATTTCTTTCACTCTCTTCCTTCCAGATGATAAATGTTTTGAGCAATGATGGCCACAAGTTATTTGAGGCTGTAGTGTTTGCGAGCTTTCTGCTCTCTGCACCAGTCCTGTTTTTTGTGTGTATCATTTATGCCTGCTTCGTTCTGGGCTCCACTGCACTGACAGGAGTCTTCATCTACCTCATCTTCATTCCTGTGCAGGTTTGTTTGTGTGTGTCTGTCTGCTTGTCTGTCTGTGATTATATTTTCCTGCAGTTTGTTTGGATACTCCTGGGTTATTCTTTAAAAAGTTCCACGTTACATATATGGATATTTTCCTTAACAAATTCTGCCAGAAGGATAGACCACAATGCTGCTTGTTTTCCATTGTCACTCACATTATTTTATTGTTTGTTTGTTTTCTGCTCTCAGTTTTATTTAGCCATGGTCATTAACAAGTTCAAATGGAAAGCCATGGTGTTAACTGACAGCCGTGTTCGAACAATGAATGAGATTCTGAGCAGCATCAAACTTATCAAGATGTACGCCTGGGAAGATTCTTTTGAGGAGAAGATTGCAGGTATGATTTAGGCAGCCTCATGCTTTATTACATTCAGATAAGTTTCTAATAGAAGCATTATTTGTACTCTCACTTTTGTGGTAAACACAAAAACAATCATGCAATATACATTCAGAATTGATTGATATTGTAAAATTGAATCAACAGTAGTTTGCTGTGACATGTTGTGAACTACAATACAATTTGCGAGAAATAATCCATGATTTCAACACTTAAAGATGATAACAGGAATGCACAGTAAACATAACTGTAATCAGCAGTGCATCATGGGAATGAGAGAAAAGTTTGAGAGCTAAAATTTGGAAACAAACAGACATCCTACAACCAGCTCAGCTTGTTCAATAATAATTCACTAATGAAATTTGCATGTGCCGAGACACATAGCAGCCTGCAACAGTCCCTTATATAATTTCCCTATGGGAATATAATTTCCAGATGGGATTATTAAAGTATTCTGATTCTGATTAAACTAGACACCATATTTCTGTGTTATACTAATTAAACATTGCTGGTTCAATGTCTCTTATTCAGAAAAACTAAATTATCAGAGTAACCGACCAAATATTGATATTTTTATCGTGTGTTATGTATTATTGTATTATTGTAATATTTTCAATTCAATTGATAATAGAAAAGTATTTTAGTGATTTTATAGTGTGGTGTGAATGAAAAGGGTGTCCATCTGTACTTTTATGTATTTTTTTTAGCATATTTCTCCAGTGTGCCCTTTCCTCCAGAAGTTCATGTTTTCTTTGTCTGGTGCCTCATGCAAAGATTAATATCTTACAATTGTGAACATTTCAAGATCTGTCTCACTGTTTAGAGTTTATTTGTATGAATTAGTGCGAGCATAAGTAGGTGTGTCTGTCTTTCTGTGTGGCCCTGCGATGAACTGGTGACTTTCCCAGAGTGTACCATGCCTCTCAACCGCAGTTTGCTGGGATAGGGTCCATCTTAACCCGTAACCCAGATTTGGTTAAGCAGCTGAAGACGAGATGATTATGATCGTCTCGTCTCCAAGAAGATGAATGAGTGAATATATACATATCGTCTGTGCTTTTAAGCAAGCAACTATCGATCTATTATAATTGCATTGTCATGATCTAAAACGTGTTTGCACTGTGTATCGATGATCAATAGATTTACCTGAAATACTAATACCATAGAGCGCCGTCTCCAAAACCCTGATTTTTGTCTTTCTTGTAGATATAAGGAAACATGAGATGAGAGAAATGGAAATGGTCAGTTACATGCAGAATATGAATGTTAGCATCACCAGCATCATCCCCGTACTTGCCACAGTTGCCACCTTCCTAGTACACACACTGTTAAAATTTGAACTCAACACGACTGATGTGAGTACCAACGCAGTCCATTGAATACACTTCAATGGATTTGACAACTTGCTCACAGTCGATATGAATATCAAACTTAAACTTTAGAACTAATCAGTATTGCGGCGGTGTTCTTTGTGATTACCAGGCCTTTACCACCATCGCCATCTTCAATGCTATACGGTTCTGCTTGGCTCTAATGCCCTTGTCTGTGAAGGCCATGGCTGAAGCTGCTGTATCAATAAAAAGGCTGAGGGTAAACTGCTCAGAGCTCTAAATGCAGCGATCATTAGATTTAGCACTGTTGTGGATTTCAGCTGCAGTCACAAGCTGTTTCAAAAAATATGGAAAACAATGTGTTTAAGATGAAATATTTTCTGTGGCTGTGTTTAGAAATTATTGCTAATCCAGAATCCAGAATCCTACCTGAGACAGGATAAAGACAGTGACTTAGCCATTGTCATGGAAAATGCAACATTTTCCTGGACCAAACCAGAGAGTATGCTGGACTCCCCACCCAGCTTAGCCAATGGGGTGGATGCGCACGAAGGAGATGAAATGTCCCAAACTGAGAAGACTGCAACTCTGTCATCTCTGAGAAACATCTCATTCACACTGCCAAAGGTACGATTCCAGAATGATGTGGGAAAATGTGTTTTTGAGACTGTGGTAAAGTTAAAGTTACTCTGTGTGTTATTTCCTTATCAAGGGCTGCTTGCTTGGTGTCTGTGGGAACGTGGGGAGTGGAAAGACATCATTGATATCCAGCATTTTGGAGCAGGTTAACTCTATTCAGTCTCTTTTACCATCTTATACATGTGGCATTCTTATTGCCTTTGAATGTTTTGTATTTAATTGTCCACCACTCTCATCTTACTCAAAATGATAATCCTCACTTTTCTTTACCAAGCAGGTTATATTTTCACCCCAGGTGTGTTTATATATTTTTATGCTGTTTAAGTACTTTATTGATTGCCATTCAATTTGAAATTGATATAGATAGCTCTAGAAGTGCTAGAGTGTCATTCTGTTTTACATTTAACTGCTTGTGTATGACACACTGTGATCTATTTTATAGATGTACCTTCTGCAGGGTTCCCTTACAACTAATGGGACATTCGCTTACGTTTCCCAGCAAGCCTGGATATTCCATGGAACTGTCCAGGAAAACATCCTAATGGAGCAACCCTTTGACCAGGACAGGTAATTATGAATGAACTCTGACACCTTTGTTTTCTGTACTCTACAGATTAATTTGCATATGGAAACAATAGGTGCCATATTTAAAAACAGGGCAGGTTATGTGATGTTTTACTGTATAAACAAGGGTTAAGGTTAGTGTTAGTTGACTGTTCATACAAGGCATGAGTCATATTTTCTGTGATCATGTCACATGACAAACGACGCATCAAACGTTCCTCTTATCCTTGTGAGTTTGCATCTGGCACGGTTATCAAACAAGGGCAAAAGCCATTGTGTTATCTAACAGAGCTATCACTGGGAAATCCTGTTTGTCTGCCTAATTAGCAAGCGGTGCAGCTGCTTAACAATGAACAGTATTTTGACGAGTCACTTCAGGTCAATGAATCAATGTAGGCATGTTGCGAGCATGGTGCCTGAAGTAAATGAAGAATTATGAAAATGTAAGATTAATTATACTCAAACAGGAGGAGAAGGACAATTTATTTAAACAGGTCAAGAAGGACGACCAGGATCGCGCCACCATGGCGAGACTGCTCTCGGAGATCAGAGACTTGTGCACTAACTACGCACATAGATTTAATAAGATATTAAGTATGAAATGTAAGAAATTTTATGCTCAGAATTGTCAAAATATCCTGTCTTTTTTTCATTCATATTAATCTGAAATGGTACATTCCAATTTTGTTGTTTCTTCCCATAAAATAATCTGCATAAAATATTATGTTTTTAAAATGACCTTTTAAGATTTGAAGCTTCAGATAATATATTGTTTTGATTTACTTCACAGATATGACAGAGTTCTTGGTGTCTGCAGCCTCAGACCTGACCTTAAAATACTCCCATATGGTGATAAAACTGAGGTAGGGCCTCTACTGATGACTCCGCCGCACTGCACCCATCAAAGTCGTGTCACAACCGCCACCCGAAAACTGCAATTAAATCAGGCATTTACAATCCTCGGAGTTGACTCACCACCAGGTGATGATCGGTTGACATCTCCGTCCATCTCTTCGCCCGAGTGTCCAAGACATGCGGCCGCAAGTTCGCCGATACGACTATAAAATAGATCATCAAACTGCAACTTACTGTGTCCTGGTGCCAAGTGCACATATGGACACCCTTATCATGCCCCTCCAGGTCTCACTGTCATTGCCAACATGAGCATTGAAGTCCCCCAATAGAATGAGGGAATCCCCAGAAGGAGCACACTCAAGAACGAATGAAAGAGAAAGTGTCCTTTTTAGCACCTGGATTCTCGTAGTGTTTGGATGTGGTCAGAACCATACAGACTTGAATGTGGAGGGGGGGTTGCTGACCAACAGGGTGGCAATAGTGGTGAAAAAGCTGTTAAAACTATTTGGTCTGGAGTGAACCACTTGAATTAATGCAGAAATTATTGGTTTTTGTTTGGAGTCTATTGCTGAAGCCTAATTGTTTTAGGGCCTCCCACAGTTTTTGTGGGTTGCTTTTGTTTGCCTCAATGTTCTCATTTAAGAAATTAATTTTGGCATTTTTGATCCTTTTGTTAACCACATTGCGTAGTTTCATAGTTCTGCAGTTGATTGTGGTGTGACATTGAACTGCAGGTCTATGAATTCTACGAGTGCAGAAGATCATATTGTGATCACTTAAATTGCACTCCCCACTGTTTGATTCTAGATTTGTCCGATGCCAGGATTAGATCTATGATGTTTCAAGAAGTGGGGTTTACCCTTGTAAATTGCTGAATCAGCTGGGTAAAGTTATGCAAATTACAGAAGCTGCTGAAGGCTTTGAAAGTGGGAGTGTCTTTCCGAAGGATATTGGTATTACAATCTCCTATCAGAATGACCTCAGAGCTTCCTAAGCCTGCTTCCTAAGCCATGCTTCTCCAATAAATCATAAAATGAGGTTGCAGCTGTTGTTTTCAGGCGTTGCGTCGTGACGAAAAACTCTGGAGTAATAATCCACGTTCCCGAGGCCTCTGCTCGATGTGACCTCGCCTGCGTTACCAGGCTGAGGAGAGAGGCCCGCACCGTCACTATCAAACAAAAGAGAAAAAGTAACTTTAAAAACCCTCATTATACTAATTCGAATCCCATTTCCAATCATTTAGTATCTGCATTGCTAGACATTTCAGAAAGTAAAAATGGCATTTTATAATACAGAATCTGTAGCCAGTGTTTTTGTAGTTTTCTGCTGTTTTGTTGGCAGATTGGAGAGCGAGGGCTGAATCTATCAGGGGGGCAGAAGCAGAGGATCAGCCTGGCCAGAGCTGTGTATTCCAATAAAGACATCTTCCTCCTTGATGATCCACTATCTGCTGTCGATGCTCATGTAGGAAAACACATTTTCGAGGAATGTATAAAGAAGGAGCTGCAGGGAAAATCAATTATACTGGTTACACACCAGCTGCAGGTGAGAAGATGCACTTCATCAGAAAACATCTTTTCCTCAGCAACTTTTCACTGAGCCTGAAACCTTTTATGAAATGCATAAACTCATAAGGTTCTCATAATGATACACATAATTTAAAATGAATTTTAGAACAAATGATATTGTATGGTGGAATTGTCCAAAGTAAAGTAAACCACATCACAAAGTAATGTCGGGCTGCTACAAATGTTTTTCTTCACACCTCTGGCCACGGGGCTGGGATGGTTTCATTGATGAGGTCGTCCTAATGTGTGTCAGTATCTGGAATTCTGTGATGGCATTTTGGTCCTGGAGGATGGAGAAGTGCTCGAGGGTGGAGACCACAATGCCCTGATGAAAGCCAATGGACGCTACGCTCAGCTCATCAGCAACTACCAGCTGGATCAGTCAAAAGTAAAACAGCACTTACAGTTCAGACCTCAGATGTAGCCCTGCTATTCTCACAATGTATATTATTTTATTTCCTTCCTAGATGTAAATCCCTTTCACCTTTCTTGTTTTATAAGCACAAAAAACAAATAAATAGTTAGCTACTAATAATAATAGCTACTGTACCTACATTTTATTTGTAGAAACAGGACCATATATTCTGAAAAGGTAGTAAGTGGTTTATCATCAACTGCAGTAAAGGCTCAGCAGATGCTTTTATGCAGACTCATTGCTTTTGTTGATATTTTACAGACTCAGGCAGAAGACGATTCACCCCAAGAAAATGAAGAGCTGGAAGAGGTTGAGCTCGCAAATCCCACATTTGGTGGTGCAGTGAACCCAGGTATGGAAAGGCAAAAAAGCAACAGCAATTATTGTTTGGTAGTAATGATTTAAATCAGAATATATGCCATTATATATTATGCCTTGCTGTAGAAAAATACAATGTTAAATAATTCTTGCATTCTGTCTAATGTGAAGTAAGTGGCAAAGATGAATACCTAAAAGCAGTTACATAGTTTGTAAAACTACCCTTTGAACTTCCACCTTATCATGGTGTGGGAGTTTGAGTGCTCGAATGGTCCCAGGAGCGATGTTGTTGGGAGTTTTATGGTCTGGTCGGGTCTCCCATGGCAGTTAAAAACTCCAAGAAAAAGAAAAAAGATCAAGGACCGTGACATCGCCTTGTATGGCGGAATGAGGCAGCAGGCTGGTGTGGGCTTGCTTATAGCCCCACAGCAATACGCAAGTTTACCCCGGTGAACGAGAGGGTTGCTTCCCTGTACATTCAGGATGAGAACATGTGTGTCACTGTTGTTTTGGTTTACACGCCGAACAGCAATGCATACTCTTCTTGGAGTCCCTGGAGGGGTACTGGATAGTACTCTGACTGGGGACTGCATTTCTCTTCTGAGGGACTACAACGCTCATGTGTGCAGTAACAGAACGAGAAGGGGTGATTGGGATGAACGGCTTCCCCGATCTGAACGCAAGTGGTGTTCGGTTGTATACAAACAGTATAACTAGGTGGTCAAAGGGTGTGGCAGCAGTGCAGAAAGGTAGCAGACCAAATCTGATTGCCAGTAAACTGTATATTGCATGTTTTTAAACATTGGTATGGCTTTGTTGTAGCATTTGTCCATATACTGAGTGTGTTTTTTAATATATATATTTTTTTTAATTATTTTTATTTATTTATTTATTTATTATGTTTGTATTGTTTGTATTGTATGGTCTGGTAGACTGCTTAAACTGAATTGCCCCTTGGGATAAATAAAGTTGTCTGAATCTGAATCTGAATCTACATACTACTACTACATACAAAAATTCCTATCTTTATTGTCAATTTATTTACAGTTGTCTTTACTATGTGCACTTCCTTTCAGCATTTGACATGTCCGAAGAAAAGGATGATGGAACAATCCAAACAACAGACCAAAAATGTAAGTGTTTTTCTTTGTTTGTTTTTTTGTATGAATGAGATATTGGTGCAGGGTCACCCACTTCAGATGTATATCCAAATTCTTAAAGAAGGTTGGGCTCAGACAGTTTGATATAAAGAATCAGAATCAGAATACTTTAATAATCCCGGAGGGAAATTATATCAGCAACAGTGCTTCACTCAACAAAGTCAGAAATACAAATTATCAGTATACACAGGCCCAGTCCAGTTTATTGTCAATTATATTTTTGTCCTCCACTGAGTCCACATTGACCCCCTGGATCATTGGATAATTTTTCCTCCTCCTGGGACTGCGATCTCCCCCTCCTGAACATTGAACAAAGGGGGGAGACAGCCGAGAGCACATCAAATTGTGTCATCCCGATGGCCGTACTGGAGAGAGAACTGGGTGCATATTCAATCAATGTAAACTCTGAGAAGCAGTATTCTGGGCTACCACACACCACAGGGTTGCTCCTAGGCTCTGGCTATCTTGCTTTGCCTACCCGCTGGTCATCACACCCCAGATCTGAATAGAAAGCCTTGAAAGTTCAAGCATGCGACGAGAACTGAGGACCTCAATCATAAACAATGTTTGAGGAGACTCCATGCAGTGCTCCCAGGCTGAGGGTAGTTTCTGATTGATTTGATCAAAGAATCCATCCCACAGCCACTGCCTGCACCTGGGACACACACAAGGGAGGGAGGGGGAAAACATCTGATAACTAGGGTAGTCACCTGCTTCTGTACCCTCCCAACAAGATATTTGTGTCAGGTGTGTCTGACTTTTTTGACATTCCATATGCTGAGCTTAGTGGTTGACCAATACGGTGGTTGCAATCTCTATGGCAGTGCCATTTTGATTTTGTATTTTTGTCTGCCGACCTTGGTTCCTCTTTGTGTTGCTGTGAATTTTTGTTTTATTACTGACTATCAGCCCATCCCTCTTGAGTTTTTTGGCTGAGTAGTTTTCGTTATTTCCTTATTAAATTAACTGTAGACTAATTATCTCGCCTCCGTCTCCGCATTTTGGGGTTCACACTTTTGGGATTCCAGAGTGGGATGTCACTGGCACTTTGACCTGAGCATTGGCAGGATGCCTACCGCTGCAATAAGCTTTTCAGCTTTAACATATTATACATCGCACATCAATGCCAGACAGAGGCATCTTGGACCAGGACATTTAAATATGGAGAAATGAACACAAAACACCTCCCATAATTATCTCTCTAAACCTACCTCTTCTCAGCGAGCCAAACCCACATTGCCCCAGTGTTCTTTGAAGCACAAGTTTTAAGTCAATCAAGAGACCCCGGATGCTAGCTTTATTATCTTGATGGTTTTCAGATAATGGAGTTGGCATTTATGTAAATTTAGGTGCAATGGATGTCAAAGAGTTTTGTTTCCAACTGCACATCCTTATCAAGCCCGTCACTCAGAAATTCTATTATTCTAGTTCATAATTTTCTTTGCTTTCAGCTGCTGGTGATGATCAGCTGGTGAGGAAGGAGTCCTCTGAAGAAGGCGCCGTCTCCTGGAGAATCTATCACAGATACTGCCAGGCAGCAGGAGGTCTGATACAGACAGTCCACATGTATGAACTGGAATAAATGCATACAAATGACACATGGCCAAACCAGCTGTATTTGGTGTGACTGTTTTACTTCAGGGTACTTCATCATCTTCCTTGTTATGATTAACTTCATTCTGATGATTGGATCCACAGCCTTCAGCAACTGGTTTCTCAGTTTCTGGCTGGGGCAGGGTGATGGGGTGAGGAGCATATCTTCCCTTTCTCTCACATATACATTTACACACATTAAACTCCATGGTCACAGTATTTGTAATTATCAAATGTTTTTATTTTATTTTATTTTCCAGTTAAAAAATGCTACAAATCCGGGTAGCATCTTAGACAACCCACGCCTGAGATTTTACCAAATGATTTATGGTGTGGGGATTATTGCCACGGTGACACTTGCCATCATCAAATGCTTCTTTTATACTGGAATCACCTTGAGTGCCGCCTGCCATCTGCACAACATCATATTCAAGAAGGTAACATTTTATATACAGTGGAACCTCGGTTCTCGAACATAACTCATTCCGTTACACTGTTTGAAAACAGATTTGTTCGGAAAACAGATTTGTTCGGAGCTATATTTCCGGTAAGAAATAATGGAAAATAGGTTAATCTGTTCCTATGCACCAGATAAATACCCATTTGTATACCTACAATTATATTATTATGTAACTACGTGTATCTAAACAACAGATAACACATAAAAGTGTAAATAATACAAAAACAAAAGCATAATTAAAGTAATAATAATTTTTTCCCCTCAGATTATGTCCAGTCCTATGAGTTTCTTTGACACAACACCAGTTGGACGCATTCTCAACCGCTTTTCCAAAGATCAGGAGGAAGTGGACACTGTGCTTCCCCTCCATATGGACCCTTTCTTGAATTTTAGTCTCATGGTCATGTTTACCATTATCATTATCTCCAGTGTTTTCCCCCCCATGCTGGTTGTTGTGGCTATTTTGGGAGTCTTTTTCACCCTCATTCTTTTGTGAGTTTGATAGCCATTAATTGAATTATTTAATTATTAGTTGAATTGTGCAATATTCTCTGCCACATAACATGCTCTAATGCTCAAATTCTATTAGATTTGTCCTTTTCAAGTAAATATAATAGAGGTCCCAAACAGGAATTGTTGGAGAATGGGATCATAAAAATGTCATATGATTAATTTGCCGAGTGACATGAATGTAATTTGCAAGATTTAGATTGTCATACAATTCTTGCATTTATGAGTATTTTAGGACAAGCATTAGTCTACAGGAATATAACAACATATTAAAGAAGTATACAGTACTGAATATTACCTGTGATTCCCCTGCAGTATATTCCAGAGGAGTATCCGTCAGATGAAGAGGATGGAGAACATCAGTCGTTCTCCCGTCATCTCTCTCAGCACCTCTACCCTGCAGGGCCTCAGCACCATCCATGCCTACAACATAAGAGACAGCCACATAGAAAAGTAAGATGCCAGCGATCCTCATGTTCATCAATTTTCTTTACTAACCTCATGTGCTTGCTGATGATGACAAAATATCTTCCTTCTGTTGTACATTTATGCAGAGGATGATCTTTCAGTTACAGTTTCTCACATTCTGTTCTTTATTGTAGATACTTTTATTATCTGCAGTATGTGAGTAAACACCATCCTTTTTCATGTTGTAGATTCAAGACACTGAATGACATCAACTCCAACCAGTACTTATTGTTTCAGTCTGGAACACGTTGGCTATCCTTCTGGCTCGACTTCATGGCTGCAGTTATAGGTTTGGTGGTGTCTCTGTTTGTAGTACTCGGCGATAATGAAGTCATCAATCCAGCTTCGAAAGGCCTGGCCATGTCCTACACCATACAGGTAAACAAAGCAGATGGATGAACATGAGTTTATTTTTAGAAAGAGGAGACCTCCAACATGTGTTTATACACCTGTTTGTTGCCTAGTTGACGGGCATGCTTCAGTATGTAGTGAGACAATCTACCGAGGTGGAGGCCAGGTTCAACTCGGTGGAGCGGCTGCTGGAATACATCACAGTGAGAACTCTACTCTTCTTTGCCTCAGAAAAATCGCATAGGTTTTCTGGCTGCTACCACCGATATATCCACCCACATTGGTCCTCCTACAAATGCTGCTGTGTTTTTGTTTGACCACTCACTCACACAAGATCTTAATTATTGTGTCCAGGGTTGTAAGTCTGAGGCCCCCAGACACATACCGGTAGCTGATGCTCAAATCCCAGAGGACTGGCCAAAGAGTGGAGCCATTACCTTCCAGGGCTATAGCATGAGGTACAGGGAGAATTCACCCATTGTCCTGAATGAGCTGAATTTCCACATCCAAGCTGGAGAGAAACTGGGAATCGTGGGAAGAACAGGCTCTGGTAAGGCAGTTTACAAAAATGTCAAGTTAATTTAGATATCAAAATGATTGCAGGGCCGAGATGATGGTTCTCCTTGAAGCACAGTACCGGTACGTATTACTCTGGGAGACTCCTGATTACAGGAGCCGTAATGCTCCGACAATCCATCAAGCAGTGCGGCTTCGTAGCTCACCAAAGTCGTACTAAAACATTTTGACCGATTTTTGAGCGCCGTGTACCACATAAAATTGGTTTGAGGTCAGTAAGCAAAACCAGAATTAATAGAGAAGGCGTACCGTGTTATAAGGCGCATCGTTGATTTTTTAGAAAATGAAAGGATTTTAAGTGCGCCTTATGGTCCCAAAAATACGGTAGGTCACGGAAGCGATTGGCAGTCCTGTGAGTCTTCACGGCATGTTCTGTTTTAGAAAGAGACAGTCAGGTGAAAGGGAACATGGAGATGGGGAGAGGAATCAATGGCTTTTTCTAATATAGTAATACCTTGACATACGAGCATAATTCGTTCCAGGACTGAGCTCGTGACTTAAATCACTCGGATGTCAAATACTTCTTCCTCTCAATTAGAATTCCTTTGCTAAATATAATTAATCTATCCTTTCTTACAGGCTATGTATCCCAGTCTTTTAAAACAGCAGTCAAAAAACCAACAATGGATCCCGGTGTATTAGCTAATTATAGTCCAATTTCCAACCTTCCATTTCTGCCTAAGATTTTAGAGAAAGCAGTTTCCAGTCAGCTGTATGTGAATTCTTACAAGGCAAGAAGTTATTTGAGGTTTCTCAGTCAGGTTTCAGAGCTCATCATAGCACAGAGACAGCATTAATTAAAGTCACAAATGACCTTTTAATAGCATCTTATAACGGACTTATCGTCGTGCATATTTTAATAGATCTCAGTGCAGCCTTTGACACAATAGTTTATCATGAGTCGCGTGCCATATTACATAATAAACATAAATGCAGCACAGTCAGCCGATTATCATGTATCATGATTATTGAGTTTGAGTTTATTTAAACAGGGACAATACATATTCATGAACATTTACACGTAAATATGTAAGATTATAGCCAATGGCTAATTTCCATCTTTAGTCCCTTTTACATCAACAACATTAAACAACAAAATCAATAAAACAACAGTCATAACAAACAGAACAGTTCTACTAAATAGTACAAAATAATAATGAGGATGATGACATTATCAGAAAATCTGCGGATGGTAGCCCAACAATTAGCCAAAGGTAAACAAATATATAAGTTTTGGCATGGGTGTGGGTACAATGTTGCTCTTCCAATAGCCATGCTTTAAATTGTTCGGAAAAAGAGGTCAGAGTCGGGAGTTCACGTATCGTGGTTGGGATAGAATTCCAAGTGTGAGAAGCACAAACAGAAAAAGTGGCTCGACCAAAGGCACTTTTTCTAAATGGAATGACACAGACACCTCTAGAGCCTGTTCTTGTTGATGTGTTTGACTTTATTTTGACACATTCTTGTAATGGAGGAGGTGCTCTGCCATGGAAGATTTTATAAATCAAGATTGCATCGATGTGTTTAACAGTGTTGTCCCAGCTTAATCGCCCATGTTTCTTTAATATATGACAGTGATGATACCTATTTGGCTTTTTATCTAACACTTTTAGAGATTGTTTATAAACAGCTTCAATCGGTTGTGGAGTCGTTTTACAGGCCGATGCCCAACTTGTTACACAGTATGACGTGTGTGACATGATCATAGTGTCATTATCATTACATATCATTATCATGTACTCATATGCATTATACAAATCTTAGCAACCTTATTTTGTTGACAGCCATGACAATATTGTGCTAATAGTAACCCTACCTTTGTAAACCATTCTGGCCATTTGTGTGTTTGTAGGGAAATCCTCATTAGGAGTGGCTCTGTTCCGGTTGGTGGAGCCGGCAGCAGGAACCATCCTAATAGACGGAGTTGAGATTATGTCCATTGGACTGACGGATCTCCGTAGCAAGTTGTCTATCATCCCCCAGGACCCTGTGCTTTTCATTGGAACTGTCCGGTGAATAATGTCTCATCTTTATGTATCCATGTACTGTTTTAATTGGTTTGTTTGTCACATATTTAAGCTACTGTGATATTGCTGTGTGTGTTTGCCAATAGATACAACCTGGACCCTTTCAGTAACTACACCGATGAGGAGATTTGGGAGGCACTGGACAAGACATACATGAAGGACTCAGTACGTTAATGTTAACAGTACTGTACATTTACAGTCTGAGGAAGTATTTGGTCATTTATATAAACCAAATTAGCATCTGCTACTTTTTATACATACATTTCCCAAGAACTGTGAATTTGTGCTCAATTCAGCTCAAGCCTTGGAGTCACAGTGACAAAGTGTGGAATTCAATGAGGTTATTTCTTTGCCAGCATACGTCTGCTTTACTGTTAGAATGACATAAAAAGGAATTTTGATGAGATTTGTATGAGCGATGGAATTGGGATGGAAGTAATTGTATCCCATCTTTAGATATACAGCAGGGGTCGGCAACCTAAGACACGTGTGTCATGACTGGCACGCGAGGGCATTTATTTTGGCATGCATAGAATATTAAGAGGCAAAACAAATATTGTAGATTATTAGATTGAACACCTCGCTAGAAATAGAGCACTGTCAGAGAGCAGACAGAGAGAATCCAAAAGCACGACAGGAGAAGGGAATCCAGAAACGTAACTTTAATGTTCAAGCACAGGTGGACAGTCCACACCAGCAGATCAGGATAGGGGCAGGGAGATAGATAAGTTCCAGGAAACAGGCAGAGTTCACAAAACAAGTAATCAGACCAATCAGGAAGACAAATTCAAGCTTCGTCTCCATCGTCCTCGTGAGTTTTCTCTTTCACTGTCATCCTTACCATTTTCTTTCTTTGGACACATTACTTATAACTAATATTCACAAATACAGCGAAAATTACTGAACGGGTGAAGCAGGCTTGGAGCGCTCGCATCTCAAATTCACGCTTGCATCTCAATGCAAAATATTCCTTGCAGTCAGGCTCATATCTCGGAACGCTCGTGTGTTGAGGTATTACTGTATTATATATATCATTGCATTGCAAGATGCATTCTTGATTCTACCTTCATGGATAATACTGTAGCTACAGTGCTTGACAAAAATGACTAATAAAAATTAGATTTCCAAGATATTCCACACATCAGTTCATGTGTCCAAGTTTCAATTTAAATATGTTTACCTTGCAAAACTAAAGATGATACCGGTCCAGATGTGAGAGGTAGGATTTTTTTTTATGGTTAAGGAATCATATAATAAGGGTTAAACTATTATGGGACGATTGCTCTTAGGAGTAATTATATAATTTATGCTGCTGAGGATATTAAGTGTTATGTTATATGACAGCGTTCAGGGTAATTTGTTGCCATGGTGCTTATAGTAGCAGCAGCTCCTTTTTTCATGGCCTAAGAGAGTCATTTAAACATTATTTTAAATTATAATATTCAGTGGTGTCTGAAGTATTGCCAGCTTTTAACCCTTTATAGGGCACTTATTAAAATATTTAGAAATCCAACCGTAGTGTTCTTGGAGGACTTTATTTCTGTTATAACATTTTTCACTGTAGAAAATCAAATCGCCAAAAATAGTCACTTTCCGAATAAATGGTGAATACAAATTGCAAAATCTGTGAACGAGCTGACCTGGCTGTATTTTGATGATCTAGAAGAGATCCTGGATTTTGGATCACTTTGAAAAAAGCATTGACAATGCAGTCAATAGAGCTTCTAATTTTATTCCTAAATACCTCAGTTGATTATTGACTGGTATTTATGGAATTTGACAGTCATGTAGGGTGGGGACCTCTATCTCACGACCGAATTCCATCCGGATCGGATCCAGATTGCGTTTGTGTTTTGGCCTACTGTGCATTTAATATTAGATATAGAGCGTTGACTTATAGCTGAGTCAATTCTGCATCGGAGCATGTAAACAGATTTGTTACTTCCATCAAGGAGTACAGTGGTACCTCTGCTTACGAATGTCTCTACATCCGAAAGTTTCAGGTTACGAAGTATCTGAATGGGAAAATATTGCCTCTCGTTACGAAGGCGTTTCTGGATACGAAGTCAAAAATAGCTGCTCGTAGCTGCTCTGCCATTGGCTATCGCCTAAAATCTGCCTGGCAACCCGTTGCGTATGGGTGTATCCCAGCATGCTATTCGTGTCCCCCTCGTGTCACCCGGAAAAAGTGTTGACAAGTCGGGCTATTGCTCATTATGATGACGTCTGCCTCGCACATTTCCGACGGATTGTCAAAAGCCGGCAAAAGCAGACGTCATTGGATCAGTTTTTCAAGAAACGCGAGGCAGAAAACACCGCAAAGGACCAGTAAACAAAGAGGACAAAAAGTAACAGCTAACAGGTAGATTAATATTTTAAAAAAATATCATAATGTAGCGTCCGTCGGACGCTGGAATAAGCACACGACGGGTAACTCTCCCTAACTCCCGCAGCTCTCCCGTTCTCCTCCTCCTCCTCGCGGCACCCCCACACACACACACCGCCCCTCCTCCCTGGATGCCTTTGCGGACTCTCTGCAGCGTAGGAATAATGAACACTCCTAAAACATGAACCGTTACAATACTTTTGCGGGGCTTGGAACGGATTAGTGCATTTACATTCAAAACGCGTCTCTACTTACGAAGTTTTCACGTTACGAAGCTACTCCCAGAACGGATTAAATTCGTAAGTAGAGGTACCACTGTATATGTTTTTGTCAGCATCTGTTTGTCTGTTAGCGGGATTACAGAAAAGGTCTGGGTTTTTTTGCATTCCTCAGATCTCCAGACTGGACGGGCAACTAGATGCTCCGGTGTTTGAAAATGGTGAAAACTTCTCTGTAGGAGAGAGACAACTGATTTGTATGGCTAGAGCACTGCTCCGCAACTCCAAGGTTTGTACAGGTGTCTGTTCCCTCTGAATTATTTGGTTTGTATAGGTACTTTGCTGCTGCTGAACATGCCTGTCTTGCAACACAAACTCAAATTCCATGTAATTTTTATTCATTTAGTTCCATATCTCACATAATTTCTCCTTTCGACTCTGCACCATCTCAAACCATGTATCTCTCTAACGATTTTTTCTTTGATTCTGCTGTCATCACTTCAAAATTGAAGTCTTTACCAGTATACAGCATATGACCATTTCCAATGATTTAGGGGGAAAATGCATGCAGTTAAAATAGATTTATTTGATTATCATTAACGGGACTGATTTGAGCTGAAAAATAACTTAATGAATTGTTTAAAATGAGGACCTTTTATGCTCTCAAACTTAATGACTGCTGGGATAGGCTCCGGTAGATCCCGCAATCTGGTTTTCGCATGAAGCGGTTAAGATAATGAAGAATTTTGAACTAACTCTGTGAAGGTGAAAAATAATCCTCAGTCATCAGTCTTTATGAATTCTTCCCCTTTCCTGCTGTCATCTGCACAAACTCTCTCTCCTGTGGTGCAACAGATTATTCTTTTAGATGAGGCAACGGCATCCATTGATGCGGAGACAGACACCTTGATCCAAAGCACCATCAAAGAAGCCTTCCAGGGCTGCACCGTGCTCACCATCGCCCATCGCATCAACACTGTGATAAACTCAGACCGCATTCTGGTCATGGACAGTGGAGAGGTAACAAACAGAATCACTATTTATTTTTTATCCTGAAGCCAGACTTACAATACATGTTCTCCCTGACAGGTGGCAGAGGTGGACAGTCCAGACGTGCTGAGACAAAGACCAGATTCTCACTTCTATTCACTCCTTGCTGCTGCTAACACTATGAACACCTGAGCCACTGAAGCCCAGTGACACGCCAGCTCCTCAGCACTAATAGCAAGAGGGACACTAGTTACCTCCGCCGAGGCGAGGTGGAGGTTATGTAATCGTCGGAGTCTGTCTGTGTGTCTGTCCGTTAATTTGCCTTTAAACTATGTTACCAGGAACAGATGATTAAATTCTGGTGATGATCCAGAAGAGATCGCGGATTCTGGCTCAGTTTGAAATATTAACATTGTAGTCAATAGAGCTTCAAAATCTGTTCTTCAATATTTTGGTTGATTATTATGGAATTTGAAACAGTCTTGTAGGGTTGTGTTAGAGCTTTCCTCAACTCTCCCCGGTTCTTTGATCCCATTCATATGTGTGTACTCAATGAAGAGAATGTTGGTCAAGTTTATACATTTATGTAAACGATAAATCAGGTACAAGTTGGTGAGGAAACTCAGCGCTGAGGTTAGGCCATGTTCCTTGTGTCTGTCCCAGGGCCCAAACCAAACAATGTCTTCTTGCTGTCTCCTTTTAACACATTCGTTTCAGTCCCTCCCCTAAGGGTGGGGCTTCCCCCCAGCCTATCTGAAACCCCTGTGTATCAGTTTACAATGTGATGTCTCATATGTGACTTAATGTATATACTTAATCAGTATAGTCCATTTATCTAAATGTTGTGCAATCCTATTGTTCTGTCGGCATGCAATTATGTTGTGGAATTCCATCTAATGTGGAAATTCCCTACAGTTGGGACCTCTATCTCACCACCAAATTTCATTCAAATCGGATCTAGAGTGACGTTTTAACAATGAAAAATCCCATTTACGGATTAAAAAATCTGTTTAAAATACACATTAAGTCCAATTCACTTTTACTTTTCATGGTTGGTGTGTAAAGATACCAAGAACAATTTATAACCTTTTGGTGATGATCCAGATCACCATATGGATGAGCTGCTCGGCAGAGGTCTGCACTCTCTAAGCGCTTTTCTAGTTATTGTATTGATTTACACAACCAATCTTGTTTTGCATCTGGTGTAGCTGAGAGGTGGGGTTTCATGCAAGAATATCGCTGATAATGATAAATAATGATGTCTTTATTGCTCTTTTTGTTTACTGATAATACTGAAATAGTCTTACTGGAAAAAAGTAGTGCTTATGTCCTATTGTTTAGACACTATTTAAAGCATTATTTATAGATTGTTATGTCTTTGTCTGCTGCCACTTTGCAGCCATGCTGATCGATGCCTTTGTCCAGAAATAGAAAGGGAAATGTCCTATATGATATGAGACAAATAAGCACAACACGTTTTAATATCTAGCATGGGACGTTGATGAATGATTAGTTACTTGCACTTATTTACAAACGACAAGTGTTGCACTAACCCAGGGGTGTATAAAGTGTGCCATGGAGGGCCGAGACACTGCAGGTCTTCCTTCAAGCCGGTCACTAAAGCAAGTGATTTTAATTAGCAACACCTCCTTCAATTTGGGAGAAGGAGATCATTAGTGAGATCAGCTGCTGGAGAGATGGTTGGAAAGAAAACCTGGAGTGCCTCGGCCCTCCGTGACACGGTTTGGACACCTCTGTACCTTTTCTTGACTGACCGAACAACCCCCATTCATTCAGTGAATGGAGTGACGGTAACCAGTACTGCTTTTTTGGGGGGGGGCTTAGTATATTTTTGATTGGGGGGTGGGAGTGGGCACTGGGCAGGTCTTAAGGCTTCAAAGAAGCAAGTTGGAAAAAGTTGGAATAATAACAATAAATCATGCTTTTTATCCTCCTCATGACCTCTCGATAGCCCAGATATTGAATGACAACCTGAAACGTGCATCGAAGAATTACATACTACAATTACACTGGCATAGGTTTACAAAATGTGTACTCTTTTTAATAGCATTGTATTCAGCTGTGCGCTGTCGCAGAAAACAATGTTTCATTTTAAACATGAGCAATAAAATCGACTTTTTTTTTGCCACAAATACAAGGCTACAAATGCTCCTGTGTTTATTTAGCAATTGTGAAATTCATTTATGAGATTGGTATTTCAGCTTGAATGTCAGAGTATTTTAACATTTTCATTCTATTCTACATTCACACTTAGATGGAAAAATATTTATCATAATTTGTGGTGTAACTGAGAAATAAAATTAAGAAATGAAGTCTAAAGCATACTGCTCATACTCATTGAAATACTTTAAAAATCAACAATCATCTCATCTACAGGCGCTTTTCCGCTTTGCAGGTCACGGGTCTACTGGAGCCTGACCTCGCTTGCTATGGGCGAGAGGTAGGGTACAACTCGGACGCAATGCCAGCGCATCTCAGGGCCACAGAGACACTCATACACTACAGACTATTTGGACCTAAATTGCATGTTTTTGGTGGTTGGAGCAAACCCACATGGACATAGGGAGAACAAACGAACTCTGCACAAACAGAATTCGAATACAGCACCTTTTGCTGTGAGGCGACAGCACTGCCCACTACGCCAGCGATCCGCAACCTTTTTCCTGCCACGGACCGGTTTCATGCCGGGCAATTTGTTCACGGATCGGTAATGAAATAAAAAAAAGAGGACTGTAATCTTACCAATAAACGTTATATAATGACTTGCAATAACTATTAAACAAGTATTACATTAGTCGTGGTCTCAATAATTGCTTCTGTCCTTCACGTTCACGTTTGTTTCTTTCATAAATTCCACATTCTTGTCTTTTAATCCAGAGTTCTTGGTCTCTGTGCCAAAGCGGTTTTGAACCCTTCATTGCCTCATTAACGAAGCTAATCAGCTGTTGTAGATAAACCCGTGTTTTAAGTCTGACTCCTGGTTTGTCTGTTAAAATACATTTTCTTTTCTTCTTCCTCAGTTGGACTTTATACCCTTAGCAAAGAAGCTCTCCAAAGAGTGTTTTTTTGTTTGTTTTTATTAATTTTCGCTAGTTTAGGGCTGTATTGTAAGTAACGTATCACGTGACTAAGAAACTTCACAGGCGATGAACCACCGATAATGTGGTCCACCTGTTCAAGTCCTTTTGTATCTTCTGATTTATCCTCTCCTAGTTTGCTTTGTATAGTTTAGACAGTCCTTTTGTGATTGTGACCCTCAAATAATAATTTTTGTTATGTGTCCAGTTACATTAAAATAATTATTGAATCTCTCTTGTCAGAGTGCAGTTAAATGTTTTTTTTCTTTTCTATTTTCTTCTCTCTTTCTAACTTAAGGTTGCTTCCCTGTCTCCAAGTTGGTACACTGTAATTATTAATAATTGTAATAATAATAACTTAATTATTTGTTATTTGTTATTGTTCATCACTGATCTGATCATTTTTAACTGCCAAATGTTCTACGGTCAGGACAGTCGTGTTGTTTATTGCCCTGTTGTCTCACAGCAAGTAGGTTCCTTACTTTTTTTCTAACTTGTCTGCATTTGTGCTCAAAACTGACAACATACATGATGTCAGTCATTGTTCCAGTTTCATGCATTTTATTTGGCAGCCTAGCCTATTATATTTTATTAAGCTGTATTTCCTACTTTGCGCCATCCAGGGCTGTGCCACACCACGGTGAAACATGCAACTAACAAGACAGACAGACAAAAAGTGAGGAATAGACAGTTTTCTGAGGAGAAAGTGCAGTAGATCATGAATTCTAAAGACATATAGACAGGTGAAATGTGATGAGATGTTAATCTACCATGGGATGCAATGCTAGAGAGAGTATTGCCTCAGCATGGTCACGAGTTCTAAAGAGCATGGACATTCATGTGAAACATGTAATTATATGTACCTGGTGATCTATTTCCAGTTAGCATGTGGGTGTGATGATAGTGTTGGTTTTGTCTTTGTTCTAAAGAGCACATGCCGTGCTCTTTAGAACTTGTTACCATGCAGAAACAATAGACCTCTCTGTCATCTTAAACTTTGTCACGTCAAGAGGTGGCCATCTGCTCTCTTGTGCCATTTAAAATAACGCCCTTGATGTAGTGATGCGTGTGATGTAGTTGGCCAGCAGTATCCTTAGAGGTGAGTTTGGCATCAATATAACATTCAAATATTATTCATGGAAATATTGTAGGGGAAATGCAAACATATATACACAAACATGTTAGGTAATATAGAGGCTAAATTTAAAGTGATCCCTGACAGTTTTGAGAAATAAATGTAAAGAGCTCCACCTCTGCCCTGAAATAGACTCCGGCAACTTCCATGCCCTGCTGAAGCCGAGATAGCGTTGGAAAATGAATATCAGCTGTTGAAGAGGTATGAATTGTATTCATAAATTTTTTTGTGTACTGCTATTTTGACAGTGTATCACCAATGAGTTATTGTTGCCGGAAGTCAGAATCTGTGAATATATTTCCAACTTTACCAAACTGCAAAAGTTTTTATATTCTATGATTGTATAGGCAATTAACCAAAAGAATGAAATAAAAATAATTAAGATCGCTAAAATGAAGATTCACCTGAAAGACTTCTACCAGTCATATTTTCTGACAATAGAGCAGAAAATCTCATGAAAACCCGTACCGTAGTGTTTCGTGGTAGTTTTACCGGTTATTTCCACAGTCATTTTGCATGACAAAAAATGTAGGCAAAGTAATAAACAGTAATACTCCAAATGTAGTGTACCTTTGTCACTTTGTCATTTCAGTCGAAAGAAACAAAACGAGTCTGAGGAAACCGTGCAAAGGCAGCATATTGCCAACAGCTAGTGCCAACACTCTCACAGATGCCTGAAGTCGACGCTGGTGCAAGAATCATCATGAACGTATGTAGCAAACTTCTATTCTAATTTCTGAAGACTCGTAGCAAAAGTATATGTTTAGGGAAACAGAGAATTAGATTACTGGTATTGGGTGGAAATAAACAGATTGTCGCGCTGTTCGTAGTGCGTTCAATTATTTCTAAAACGTCAGGATTTCATATGTCCAACATTGATAAATACATCATTGAATGCTCTCCATCAGAAGAGAGAGCGTGCGTCAGAGCCAAGCTGCGCAGAGACTGTTTCTCCGTAGGGTATGCGGTTTTCATGGCCCCACAAACTGTTTCCCTTCACCACTCCCCCCCACTGTGGCATCCGAGGGTGCGCTCTCGGAGCCTACGCGTCACACTCATCAGCTGGTGCTGCTGCCTGCAGGGGCTGTCAGCAATCAGGCTAAATCACAATCAGAATATTTACAATAATATATACAAATACTTAAAAGTGATAGAAGTTTACAATGATGCATCTAAATGGAACAAATTACCTTCTATGTCGTAAAGTTTTTGTGGGTGGTGGTCTCAGTCTAATTGTCCGTGTGCTCCTTCGTTGTACCAGGAGCTGATGGAGGGGGTGGGGAGTGATGTTCCGGATGCTTCAGTTTCTGAAGCATCCTTCTCTCCATCACTGTCTCTAAGGAGTCCAGATTAACCCCAACAACATCACCTGCCTTACGGATGACTTTATTGAGTCTCTTTGAGTCTGCGACCCTCAGTCTGCTGCCCCAGCACACGACAGCAAACAGAATGGACTAGAGACCATAGATTAATAGAACTGATGGCACTTCCTGATCAGCACTTAAATGGCACTATGGGGCGTGCTTCTCACTGTCATGTGACCACGGATTGTTCCATTATGATTGATTGTATATTGTATTTCTTGAGTGTGTGTTTGTATATGAAAGTTAACATCCGTATGGAAGTCGGTATGTGCCAATTCCTGGAGTTATTATTTATTGATTATTCGGGAATGAGTTGTTCATAATGTGTCAAGTATTACCTTAAAACCCCTGTAATTAATAATTGGTTTGCCCAGGGGAGGGGCTAATGGGTATTTGAGGGGAGCTCTGGTCAATTAGAGGAGAGAGTGCTTTTGAGTGAGTGATAGCATGGGTAGCTCATGGTACCAGAGTAAGTGTTACAACTATTTTGTTTTTGTATGTATTTTGGCCTGCACTAAGTATTTTTCACGTTTGCTGCTGTTTGTGGAATGGTGTAAATAAAATAGATCACTACACTGAAGTTTTTCTGGCTGAGCCACCATTTTCCCCATTTTTAAAACAAACCCGTGACACAAGAACAAACGGTAGCTTCCACTGACCTGTTCACATGTTGCTGTCATTGCCCCGATATCTTTACTTCTCCATTTTTTTCAAGTACATCTTTTGTTTTTTTTGCTTTTTAATGTGGAAATCTGTTATTCTCTCCCATCTATCTTTTTGACTCTAAAGAATGACGCTTTCCAAAGGAGAAACAAACCTGAGGTCTCAAATGCAGATTATGCTGATTTGGACATCAATGAACGGGACAACCCTCCACAAGTCAAAAAATACCGCCAGGGCCTTCAGAACCTAAAGCCTTTTGCCTGCTCCTCAACAGAGTTAGTGTTTTTTAATGACATTGTTAGTCTGTTTGGATGCAATTAATAAATAGGCTTAAATGGATAATACACTATGGATGATAGCCTGATAATAGCTGTTGTTTTAATCTAAATGCCATTATGGCTGCTATACCCATAGCAGAGCTATTGGATGATGTTTCCTTGTCTAGTTCCCACCCAGTTGACAATGCAGGATTCCTGTCTTTTACAACCTTTGCCTGGATGACTCCTATGATGTGGGCCATATTCAGGAAAAGGATGGACATGACGACAATCAACCTGTCACCTTTTGACAAAGCTGACAGCAATGGAGAAAGGTTTGAATTTATTCTGGCTGATTCAGGGGTGCAATACTTCTCAAACAACATTTGACAGTATGGGACTCATTGATAGCTGACAATTCTAGTTGCTGAAATTCTTGTCTGGAAATGGAATCGTGGTTAGGGAAACAATTACAAACGTTGAATATCTGTAGTGCATTTCATGAGAGTGTTTGCTAACCCTAACCTTGACCTTTGTAATGATTTATCAAGGCTGAGAGCGTTGACTCTGATTTTATGTTGTACAGGCTCTTCCGACTCTGGAAGGAAGAAGTGGCAAAGGTTGGCTTGGAGAAGGCCTCTTTGGTTCGAGCAATAATTCAATTTCAAAGAACCAGGTTGATTGTATCTGTCTTCATTGGTATCATCGGCATGGTTGCTGCGTTCCTTGGCCCGGTAATTTTCGACAGCTATTAATGGTTTCCTCTGATGTTTGCCAAATAATAGAGCAATTCCTCTATTCTGCCAAAGAAGATGTTAAGAAAAAACATGAAATTAAACAGTTTGTGCAGCAGAATCAAAATCTCTGCAGGCACAGAGATTCAAAATTACGGTAATTGAAAAATCTTTTTTTCAATAATTTACAGAGCATACATGTACTGATAGAAAGCTTAGTTTGGAGGTTACAGAAAATACTTTAGCTTAACATTCCTACAAATAAAAAATATTTTTGATAAAATACGGGTGCATTTGTGGGATATTGTCTTTAGTATTGTCACGATAAAATGTCAAAGTAATGTGTTTTAAATGTTGCTAGGGTCTGTAAATTCTCCTTTGCTGTAAGTAACTCAAAGTAACCTTCGGGATCTTATGAAGCTCTTCTCCCCCTGATATAATGGATTTGTCTTATTAATATATGATATATGTTTAAGAAAAACATATTTTTTATTCGCATTTTCTGCATGTAAACATCCATTTAAGGTTAAATGACTAATCCTTTCAATCTATCCCAATTTTCTTATCACTACATTTACAAAAATAATGGTGTTGTCATTTTATACAGTTGATGTAAATGTATCCTCTATTTAAGTAAAATAATAATAATAATAATTGTACCTCCACTTGAATAAATGTGTTTTAAGAAGATATTTGTTGGATTAAAATATATATATGTCTCACTTACATGGGAGCATCACCTAACAACACTGTTCCATATGCAAACACCTTATATTTTTATCTGTCTTCTCAGGCTATTCTGGTTCGTAAAATCCTAGCATATGCTGAACACCCGGAGCAGTCCACAATACTGTATGGCGTTGGCCTGGCTTTTGGCTTGTTTACCACAGAGTTTTGCAAAGCCTTCTTCATATCTTTATTGTGTGCACTGGACCTGCGCACTGCAGTCAGGTTAAAGGGTGCCTTCTCTTCAGTGGCCTTTCAGAAAGTGATCTCTCTGCGGGTGCAAACCGGCATTTCAATGGGCGAGGTAACTAACCTATAAGAGTCAAAGCTTATTTGATGTAATTTACCCACATTTCTCCTGTAGTTTTTTTTTTCTTTGTCAAATTTTTGCCCATTAGAATCGCTGAGTTCAAAATGAAAGGATAAATGTATTTTGATGGACCTGTATATATCAGACTATCAACAGGATTAATCAGAATTATGGATTGCCATGAAAATTGGGAGGATGGATCATTGGGCCCGGCCATTAAATTTCAGTGTGCATTGATAAAGGGCTAAGTTTCTTACATTTTCTTAAAAATAGTAACATAGAGAGACAGATATAACATTTTCTTTAATTTATACGGTAGTTAAATAATAACATCCTGATAATAATATCCTGGGTTTAGGTATTTACTGTATCTGTGCGTATAGTCTGGTGCAGATTCAATTAAAAACCTGGATTAAACCTGAACTATATTTAAATATATTGCTATAGGAGTAGTTTGCCCTGCAAGTACTCCTTACAGGTTTATGAGTTCGACTTTGAATAATACGTGACTGATTTAAAGTTCAGTGGAGGTGTGTGCTTTAATCAGTGCTTTTGACACAGTAGAATGTTGAAAATGTTATTGCTTTTGAAATATATTCTTATTTAGAATTTTACACAGACAACATGTTTAAAAAACACTCACACACACATTTTCTGTGTGTGTGAGTGTGCGTGACTTGTTCTCGCCTTCTTTGAAAAACTTGTCTTGAATGTTTCATTTGAAACTAAAACCTATTTGTGTGATGTGATCCACCATGTGTGTAACAAAGAAGAGAGAACAGAAACAAGGTGATAAAGACAAATCGTAACACTAATTAGAAATGGGATGGTTTGTGTGATTATTATTATTATTATTATTATTAGAAATGAAGCAGCGGAATTCTCCAATTCTGACTAACGTTCCATCTTGCTGATGTCAATAACTGCATTTCTTTCACTCTCTTCCTTCCAGATGATAAATGTTTTGAGCAATGATGGCCACAAGTTATTTGAGGCTGTAGTGTTTGCGAGCTTTCTGCTCTCTGCACCAGTCCTGTTTTTTGTGTGTATCATTTATGCCTGCTTCGTTCTGGGCTCCACTGCACTGACAGGAGTCTTCATCTACCTCATCTTCATTCCTGTGCAGGTTTGTTTGTGTGTGTCTGTCTGCTTGTCTGTCTGTGATTATATTTTCCTGCAGTTTGTTTGGATACTCCTGGGTTATTCTTTAAAAAGTTCCACGTTACATATATGGATATTTTCCTTAACAAATTCTGCCAGAAGGATAGACCACAATGCTGCTTGTTTTCCATTGTCACTCACATTATTTTATTGTTTGTTTTCTGCTCTCAGTTTTATTTAGCCATGGTCATTAACAAGTTCAAATGGAAAGCCATGGTGTTAACTGACAGCCGTGTTCGAACAATGAATGAGATTCTGAGCAGCATCAAACTTATCAAGATGTACGCCTGGGAAGATTCTTTTGAGGAGAAGATTGCAGGTATGATTTAGGCAGCCTCATGCTTTATTACATTCAGATAAGTTTCTAATAGAAGCATTATTTGTACTCTCACTTTTGTGGTAAACACAAAAACAATCATGCAATATACATTCAGAATTGATTGATATTGTAAAATTGAATCAACAGTAGTTTGCTGTGACATGTTGTGAACTACAATACAATTTGCGAGAAATAATCCATGATTTCAACACTTAAAGATGATAACAGGAATGCACAGTAAACATAACTGTAATCAGCAGTGCATCATGGGAATGAGAGAAAAGTGTGAGAGCTAAAATTTGGAAACAAATAGACATCCTACAACCAGCTCAGCTTGTTCAATAATAATTCACTAATGAAGTTTGCATGTGCCGAGACACATAGCAGCCTGCAACAGTCCCTTATATAATTTCCCTATGGGAATATAATTTCCAGATGGGATTATTAAAGTATTCTGATTCTGATTAAACTAGACACCATATTTCTGTGTTATACTAATTAAACATTGCTGGTTCAATGTCTCTTATTCAGAAAAACTAAATTATCAGAGTAACCGACCAAATATTGATATTTTTATCGTGTGTTATGTATTATTGTATTATTGTAATATTTTCAATTCAATTGATAATAGAAAAGTATTTTAGTGATTTTATAGTGTGGTGTGAATGAAAAGGGTGTCCATCTGTACTTTTATGTATTTTTTTTAGCATATTTCTCCAGTGTGCCCTTTCCTCCAGAAGTTCATGTTTTCTTTGTCTGGTGCCTCATGCAAAGATTAATATCTTACAATTGTGAACATTTCAAGATCTGTCTCACTGTTTAGAGTTTATTTGTATGAATTAGTGCGAGCATAAGTAGGTGTGTCTGTCTTTCTGTGTGGCCCTGCGATGAACTGGTGACTTTTCCAGAGTGTACCATGCCTCTCAACCGCAGTTTGCTGGGATAGGGTCCATCTTAACCCGTAACCCAGATTTGGTTAAGCAGCTGAAGACGAGATGATTATGATCGTCTCGTCTCCAAGAAGATGAATGAGTGAATATATACATATAGTCTGTGCTTTTAAGCAAGCAACTATCGATCTATTATAATTGCATTGTCATGATCTAAAACGTGTTTGCACTGTGTATCGACGATCAATAGATTTACCTGAAATACTAATACCATAGAGCACCGTCTCCAAAACCCTGATTTTTGTCTTTCTTGTAGATATAAGGAAACATGAGATGAGAGAAATGGAAATGGTCAGTTACATGCAGAATATGAATGTTAGCATCACCAGCATCATCCCCGTACTTGCCACAGTTGCCACCTTCCTAGTACACACACTGTTAAAGTTTGATCTCAACACGACTGATGTGAGTACCAACGCAGTCCATTGAATACACTTCAATGGATTTGACAACTTGCTCACAGTCGATATGAATATCAAACTTAAACTTTAGAACTAATCAGTATTGCGGCGGTGTTCTTTGTGATTACCAGGCCTTTACCACCATCGCCATCTTCAATGCTATACGGTTCTGCTTGGCTCTAATGCCCTTGTCTGTGAAGGCCATGGCTGAAGCTGCTGTATCAATAAAAAGGCTGAGGGTAAACTGCTCAGAGCTCTAGATGCAGCGATCATTAGATTTAGCACTGTTGTGGATTTCAGCTGCAGTCACAAGCTGTTTCAAAAAATATGGAAAACAATGTGTTTAAGATGAAATATTTTCTGTGGCTGTGTTTAGAAATTATTGCTAATCCAGAATCCAGAATCCTACCTGAGACAGGATAAAGACAGTGACTTAGCCATTGTCATGGAAAATGCAACATTTTCCTGGACCAAACCAGAGAGTATGCTGGACTCCCCACCCAGCTTAGCCAATGGGGTGGATGCGCAGGAAGTAGATGAAATGTCCCAAACTGAGAAGACTGCAACTCTGTCATCTCTGAGAAACATCTCATTCACACTGCCAAAGGTACGATTCCAGAATGATGTGGGAAAATGTGTTTTTGAGACTGTGGTAAAGTTAAAGTTACTCTGTGTGTTATTTCCTGATCAAGGGCTGCTTGCTTGGTGTCTGTGGGAACGTGGGGAGTGGAAAGACATCATTGATATCCAGCATTTTGGAGCAGGTTAACTCTATTCAGTCTCTTTTACCATCTTATACATGTGGCATTCTTATTGCCTTTGAATGTTTTGTATTTAATTGTCCACTACTCTCATCTTACTCAAAATGATAATCCTCACTTTTCTTTACCAAGCAGGATATATTTTCACCCCTGGTGTTTTTATATATTTTTATGCTGTTTAAGTACTTTATTGATTGCCATTCAATTTGAAATTGATATAGATAGCTCTAGAAGTGCTAGAGTGTCATTCTGTTTTACATTTAACTGCTTGTGTGTGACACACTGTGATCTATTTTATAGATGTACCTTCTGCAGGGCTCCCTTACAACTAATGGGACATTCGCTTACGTTTCCCAGCAAGCCTGGATATTCCATGGAACTGTCCAGGAAAACATCCTAATGGAGCAACCCTTTGACCAGGACAGGTAATTATGAATGAACTCTGACACCTTTGTTTTCTGTACTCTACAGATTAATTTGCATATGGAAACAATAGGTGCCATATTTAAAAACAGGGCAGGTTATGTGATGTTTTACTGTATAAACAAGGGTTAAGGTTAGTGTTAGTTGACTGTTCATACAAGGCATGAGTCATATTTTCTGTGATCATGTCACATGACAAACGACGCATCAAACGTTCCTCTTATCCTTGTGAGTTTGCATCTGGCACGGTTATCAAACAAGGGCAAAAGCCATTGTGTTATCTAACAGAGCTATCACTGGGAAATCCTGTTTGTCTGCCTAATTAGCAAGCGGTGCAGCTGCTTAACAATGAACAGTATTTTGACGAGTCACTTCAGGTCAATGAATCAATGTAGGCATGTTGCGAGCATGGTGCCTGAAGTAAATGAAGAATTATGAAAATGTAAGATTAATTATACTCAAACAGGAGGAGAAGGACAATTTATTTAAACAGGTCAAGAAGGACAACAAGGATAGCGCCACCATGGCGAGACTGCTCTCGGAGATCAGGGACTTGTGCACTAACTACGCACATAGATTTAATAAGATATTAAGTATGAAATGTAAGAAATTTTATGCTCAGAATTGTCAAAATATCCTGTCTTTTTTTCATTCATATTAATCTGAAATGGTACATTCCAATTTTGTTGTTTCTTCCCATAAAATAATCTGCATAAAATATTATGTTTTTAAAATGACCTTTTAAGATTTGAAGCTTCAGATAATATATTGTTTTGATTTACTTCACAGATATGACAGAGTTCTCGGTGTCTGCAGCCTCAGACCTGACCTTAAAATACTCCCATATGGTGATAAAACTGAGGTAGGGCCTCTACTGATGACTCCGCCGCACTGCACCCATCAAAGTCGTGTCACAACCGCCACCCGAAAACTGCAATTAAATCAGGCATTTACAATCCTCGGAGTTGACTCACCACCAGGTGATGATCGGTTGACATCTCCGTCCATCTCTTCGCCCGAGTGTCCAAGACATGCGGCCGCAAGTTCGCCGATACGACTATAAAATAGATCATCAAACTGCAACTTACTGTGTCCTGGTGCCAAGTGCACATATGGACACCCTTATCACGCCCCTCCAGGTCTCACTGTCATTGCCAACATGAGCATTGAAGTCCCCCAATAGAATGAGGGAATCCCCAGAAGGAGCACACTCAAGAACGAATGAAAGAGAAAGTGTCCTTTTTAGCACCTGGATTCTCGTAGTGTTTGGATGTGGTCAGAACCATACAGACCTGAATGTGGAGGGGGGGGGGTTGCTGACCAACAGGGTGGCAATAGTGGTGAAAAAGCTGTTAAAACTATTTGGTCTGGAGTGAACCACTTGAATTAATGCAGAAATTATTGGTTTTTGTTTGGAGTCTATTGCTGAAGCCTAATTGTTTTAGGGCTTCCCACAGTTTTTGTGGGTTGCTTTTGTTTGCCTCAATGTTCTCATTTAAGAAATAAATTTTGGCATTTTTGATCCTTTTGTTAACCACATTGCGTAGTTTCATAGTTCTGCAGTTGATTGTGGTGTGACATTGAACTGCAGGTCTATGAATTCTACGAGTGCAGAAGATCATATTGTGATCACTTAAATTGCACTCCCCACTGCTTGATTCTAGATTTGCCCCATGCCAGGATTAGATCTATGATGTTTCAAGAAGTGGGGTTTACCCTTGTAAATTGCTGAATCAGCTGGGTAAAGTTATGCAAATTACAGAAGCTGCTGAAGGCTTTGAAAGTGGGAGTGTCTTTCCGAAGGACATTTGTATTACAATCTCCTATCAGAATGACCTCAGAGCTTCCTAAGCCTGCTTCCTAAGCCATGCTTCTCCAATAAATTATAAAATGAGGTTGCAGCTGTTGTTTTCAGGCGTTGCGTCGTGACGAAAAACTCTGGAGTAATAATCCACGTTCCCGAGGCCTCTGCTCGATGTGACCTCGCCTGCGTTACCAGGCTGAGGAGAGAGGCCCGCACCGTCACTATCAAACAAAAGAGAAAAAGTAACTTTAAAAACCCTCATTATAATAATTCGAATCCCATTTCCAATCATTTAGTATTTGCATTGCTAGACATTTCAGAAAGTAAAAATGGCATTTTATAATACAGAATCTGGAGCCAGTGTTTTTGTAGTTTTCTGCTGTTTTGTTGGCAGATTGGAGAGCGAGGGCTGAATCTATCAGGGGGGCAGAAGCAGAGGATCAGCCTGGCCAGAGCTGTGTATTCCAATAAAGACATCTTCCTCCTTGATGATCCACTATCTGCTGTCGATGCTCATGTAGGAAAACACATTTTCGAGGAATGTATAAAGAAGGAGCTGCAGGGAAAATCAATTATACTGGTTACACACCAGCTGCAGGTGAGAAGATGCACTTCATCAGAAAACATCTTTTCCTCAGCAACTTTTCACTGAGCCTGAAACCTTTTATGAAATGCGTAAACTCATAAGGTTCTCATAATGATAGACATAATTTAAAATGAATTTTAGAACAAATGATATTGTATGGTGGAATTGTCCAAAGTAAAGTAAACCACAGCACAAAGTAATGTCGGGCTGCTACAAATGTTTTTCTTCACACCTCTGGCCACGAGGCTGGGATGGTTTCATTGATGAGGTCGTCCTAATGTGTGTCAGTATCTGGAGTTCTGTGATGGCATTTTGGTCCTGGAGGATGGAGAAGTGCTCGAGGATGGAGACCACAATGCCCTGATGGAAGCCAATGGACGCTACGCTCAGCTCATCAGCAACTACCAGCTGGAACAGTCAAAAGTAAAACAGCACTTACAGTTCAGACCTCGGATGTAGCCCTGCTATTCTCGCAATGTATATTATTTTATTTCCTTACTAGATGTAAATCCCTTTCACCTTTCTTGTTTTATAAGCACAAAAAACAAATAAATAGTTAGCTACTAATAATAATAGCTACTGTACCTACATTTTATTTGTAGAAACAGGACCATATATTCTGAAAAGGTAGTAAGTGGTTTATCATCAACTGCAGTAAAGGCTCAGCAGATGCTTTTATGCAGACTCATTGCTTTTGTTGATCTTTTACAGACTCAGGCAGAAGAAGATTCACCCCAAGCAAATGAAGAGCTGGAAGAGGTTGAGCTCGCAAATCCCACATTTGGTGGTGCAGTGAACCCAGGTATGGAAAGGCAAAAAAGCAACAGCAATTATTGTTTGGTAGTAATGATTTAAATCAGAATATATGCCATTATACATTATGCCTTGCTGTAGAAAAATACAATGTTAAATAATTCTTGCATTCTGTCTAATGTGAAGTAAGTGGCAAAGATGAATACCTAAAAGCAGTTACATAGTTTGTAAAACTACCCTTTGAACTTCCACCTTATCATGGTGTGGGAGTTTGAGTGCTCGAATGGTCCCAGGAGCGATGTTGTTGGGAGTTTTATGGTCTGGTCGGGTCTCCCATGGCAGTTAAAAACTCCAAGGAAGAGAAAAAAGATCAAGGACCGTGACATCGCCTTGTATGGCGGAATGAGGCAGCAGGCTGGTGTGGGCTTGCTTATAGCCCCACAGCAATACGCAAGTTTACCCCGGTGAACGAGAGGGTTGCTTCCCTGTACATTCAGGATGAGAACATGTGTGTCACTGTTGTTTTGGTTTACACGCCGAACAGCAATGCATACTCTTCTTGGAGTCCCTGGAGGGGTACTGGATAGTACTCTGACTGGGGACTGCATTTCTCTTCTGAGGGACTACAACGCTCATGTGTGCAGTAACAGAACGAGAAGGGGTGATTGGGATGAACGGCTTCCCCGATCTGAACGCAAGTGGTGTTCGGTTGTATACAAACAGAATAACTAGGTGGTCAAAGGGTGTGGCAGCAGTGCAGAAAGGTAGCAGACCAAATCTGATTGCCAGTAAACTGTATATTGCATGTTTTTAAACATTGGTATGGCTTTGTTGTAGCATTTGTCCATATACTGAGTGTGTTTTTTAATATATATATATTTTTTTAATTATTTTTATTTATTTATTTATTTATTATGTTTGTATTGTTTGTATTGTATGGTCTGGTAGACTGCTTAAACTGAATTGCCCCTTGGGATAAATAAAGTTGTCTGAATCTGAATCTGAATCTACATACTACTACTACATACAAAAATTCCTATCTTTATTGTCAATTTATTTACAGTTGTCTTTACTATGTGCACTTCCTTTCAGCATTTGACATGTCCGAAGAAAAGGATGATGGAACAATCCAAACAACAGACCAAAAATGTAAGTGTTTTTCTTTGTTTGTTTTTTTGTATGAATGAGATATTGGTGCAGGGTCACCCACTTCAGATGTATATCCAAATTCTTAAAGAAGGTTGGGCTCAGACAGTTTGATATAAAGAATCAGAATCAGAATACTTTAATAATCCCGGAGGGAAATTATATCAGCAACAGTGCTTTACTCAACAAAGTCAGAAATACAAATTATCAGTATACACAGGCCCAGTCCAGTTTATTGTCAATTATATTTCTGTCCTCCACTGAGTCCACATTGACCCCCTGGATCATTGGAGAATTTTTCCTCCTCCTGGGACTGCGATCTCCCCCTCCTGAACATTGAACAAAGGGGGGAGACAGCCGAGAGCACATCAAATTGTGTCATCCCGATGGCCGTACTGGAGAGAGAACTGGGTGCATATTCAATCAATGTAAACTCTGAGAAGCAGTATTCTGGGCTACCACACACCACAGGGTTGCTCCTAGGCTCTGGCTATCTTGCTTTGCCTACCCGCTGGTCATCACACCCCAGATCTGAAAGCCTTGAAAGTTCAAGCATGCGACGTGAACTGAGGACCTCAATCATAAACAATGTTTGAGGAGACTCCATGCAGTTCTCCCAGGCTGAGGGTAGTTTCTGATTGATTTGATCAAAGAATCCATCCCACAGCCACTGCCTGCACCTGGGACACACACAAGGGAGGGAGGGGGAAAACATCTGATAACTAGGGTAGTCACCTGCTTCTGTACCCTCCCAACAAGATATTTGTGTCAGGTGTGTCTGACTTTTTTGACATTCCATATGCTGAGCTTAGTGGTTGACCAATACGGTGGTTGCAATCTCTATGGCAGTGCCATTTTGATTTTGTATTTTTGTCTGCCGACCTTGGTTCCTTTTTGTGTAGTTGTGAATTTTTATTTTATTACTGACTATCAGCCCATCCCTCTTGAATTTTTTGGCTGAGTAGTTTTCGTTATTTCCTTATTAAATTAACTGTAGACTAATTATCTTGCCTCCGTCTCCGCATTTTGGGGTTCACACTTTTGGGATTCCAGAGTGGGATGTCACTGGCACTTTGACCTGAGCATTGGCAGGATGCCTACCGCTGCAATAAGCTTTTCAGCTTTAACATATTATACATCGCACATCAATGCCAGACAGAGGCATCTTGGACCAGGACATTTAAATATGGAGAAATGAACACATAACACCTCCCATAATTATCTCTCTAAACCTACCTCTTCCCAGCGAGCCAAACCCACATTGCCCCAGTGTTCTTTGAAGCACAAGTTTTAAGTCAATCAAGAGACCCCGGATGCTAGCTTTATTATCTTGATGGTTTTCAGATAATGGAGTTGGCATTTATGTAAATTTAGGTGCAATGGATGTCAAAGAGTTTTGTTTCCAACTGCACATCCTTATCAAGCCCGTCACTCAGAAATTCTATTATTCTAGTTCATAATTTTCTTTGCTTTCAGCTGCTGGTGATCATCAGCTGGTGAGGAAGGAGTCCTCTGAAGAAGGCGCCGTCTCCTGGAGAATCTATCACAGATACTGCCAGGCAGCAGGAGGTCTGATACAGACAGTCCACATGTATGAACTGGAATAAATGCATACAAATGACACATGGCCAAACCAGCTGTATTTGGTGTGACTGTTTTACTTCAGGGTACTTCATCATCTTCCTTGTTATGATTAACTTCATTCTGATGATTGGATCCACAGCCTTCAGCAACTGGTTTCTCAGTTTCTGGCTGGGGCAGGGTGATGGGGTGAGGAGCATATCTTCCCTTTCTCTCACATATACATTTACACACATTAAACTCCATGGTCACAGTATTTGTAATTATCAAATGTTTTTATTTTATTTTATTTTCCAGTTAAAAAATGCTACAAATCCGGGTAGCATCTTAGACAACCCACGCCTGAGATTTTACCAAATGATTTATGGTGTGGGGATTATTGCCACGGTGACACTTGCCATCATCAAATGCTTCTTTTATACTGGAATCACCTTGAGTGCCGCCTGCCATCTGCACAACATCATATTCAAGAAGGTAACATTTTATATACAGTGGAACCTCGGTTCTCGAACATAACTCATTCCGTTACACTGTTTGAAAACAGATTTGTTCGGAAACCGAAGCTATATTTCCTATAAGAAATAATGGAAACTAGGTTAATCTGTTCCTATGCACCAGATAAATACCCATTTGTATACCTACAATTATATTATTATGTAACTACGTGTATCTAAACAACAGATAACACATAAAAGTGTAAATAATACAAAAACAAAAGCATAATTAAAGTAATAATAATTTTTTCCGCTCAGATTATGTCCAGTCCTATGAGTTTCTTTGACACAACACCAGTTGGACGCATTCTCAACCGCTTTTCCAAAGATCAGGAGGAAGTGGACACTGTGCTTCCCCTCCATATGGACCCTTTCTTGAATTTTAGTCTCATGGTCATGTTTACCATTATCATTATCTCCAGTGTTTTCCCCCCCATGCTGGTTGTTGTGGCTATTTTGGGAGTCTTTTTCACCCTCATTCTTTTGTGAGTTTGATAGCCATTAATTGAATTATTTAATTATTAGTTGAATTGTGCAACATTCTCAGCCACATAACATGCTCTAATGCTCAAATTCTATTAGATTTGTCCTTTTCAAGTAAATATAATAGAGGTCCCAAACAGGAATTGTTGGAGAATGGGATCATAAAAATGTCATATGATTAATTTGCCAAGTGACATGAATGTAATTTGCAAGATTTAGATTGTCATACAATTCTTGCATTTATGAGTATTTTAGGACAAGCATTAATCTACAGGAATATAACAACATATTAAAGAAGTATACAGTACTGAATATTACCTGTGATTCCCCTGCAGTATATTCCAGAGGAGTATCCGTCAGATGAAGAGGATGGAGAACATCAGTCGTTCTCCCGTCATCTCTCTCAGCACCTCTACCCTGCAGGGCCTCAGCACCATCCATGCCTACAACATAAGAGACAGCCACATAGAAAAGTAAGATGCCAGCGATCCTCATGTTCATCAATTTTCTTTACTAACCTCATGTGCTTGCTGATGATGACAAACTATCTTCCTTCTGTTGTACATTTATGCAGAGGATGATCTTTCAGTTACAGTTTCTCACATTCTGTTCTTTATTGTAGATACTTTTATTATCTGCAGTATGTGAGTAAACACCATCCTTTTTCATGTTGTAGATTCAAGACACTGAATGACATCAACTCCAACCAGTACTTATTGTTTCAGTCTGGAACACGTTGGCTATCCTTCTGGCTCGACTTTATGGCTGCAGTTATAGGTTTGGTGGTGTCTCTGTTTGTAGTACTCAGCGATAATGAAGTCATCAATCCAGCTTCGAAAGGCCTGGCCATGTCCTACACCATACAGGTAAACAAAGCAGATGGATGAACATGAGTTTATTTTTAGAAAGAGGAGACCTCCAACATGTGTTTATACACCTGTTTGTTGCCTAGTTGACGGGCATGCTTCAGTATGTAGTGAGGCAATCTACCGAGGTGGAGGCCAGGTTCAACTCGGTGGAGCGGCTGCTGGAATACATCACAGTGAGAACTCTACTCTTCTTTGCCTCAGAAAAATAGCAGAGGTTCTCTGGCTGCTACCACCGATATATCCACCCACATTGGTCCTCCTACAAATGCTGCTGTGTTTTTGTTTGACCACTCACTCACACAAGATCTTAATTATTGTGTCCAGGGTTGTAAGTCTGAGGCCCCCAGACACATACCGGTAGCTGATGCTCAAATCCCAGAGGACTGGCCAAAGAGTGGAGCCATTACCTTCCAGGGCTATAGCATGAGGTACAGGGAGAATTCACCCATTGTCCTGAATGAGCTGAATTTCCACATCCAAGCTGGAGAGAAACTGGGAATCGTGGGAAGAACAGGCTCTGGTAAGGCAGTTTACAAAAATGTCAAGTTAATTTAGATATCAAAATGATTGCAGGGCCGAGATGATGGTTCTCCTTGAAGCACAGTACCGGTACGTATTACTCTGGGAGACTCCTGATTACAGGAGCCGTAATGCTCCGACAATCCATCAAGCAGTGCGGCTTCGTAGCTCACCAAAGTCGTACTAAAACATTTTGACCGATTTTTGAGCGCCGTGTACCACATAAAATTGGTTTGAGGTCAGTAAGCAAAACCAGAATTAATAGAGAAGGCGTACCGTGTTATAAGGCGCATCGTTGATTTTTTAGAAAATGAAAGGATTTTAAGTGCGCCTTATGGTCCCAAAAATACGGTAGGTCACGGAAGCGATTGGCAGTCCTGTGAGTCTTCACGCCATGTTCTGTTTTAGAAAGAGACAGTCAGGTGAAAGGGAACATGGAGATGGGGAGAGGAATCAATGGCTTTTTCTAATATAGTAATACCTTGACATACGAGCATAATTCGTTCCAGGACTGAGCTCGTGACTTAAATCACTCGGATGTCAAATACTTCTTCCTCTCAATTAGAATTCCTTTGCTAAATATAATTAATCTATCCTTTCTTACAGGCTATGTATCCCAGTCTTTTAAAACAGCAGTCAAAAAACCAACAATGGATCCCGGTGTATTAGCTAATTATAGTCCAATTTCCAACCTTCCATTTCTGCCTAAGATTTTAGAGAAAGCAGTTTCCAGTCAGCTGTATGTGAATTCTTACAAGGCAAGAAGTTATTTGAGGTTTCTCAGTCAGGTTTCAGAGCTCATCATAGCACAGAGACAGCATTAATTAAAGTCACAAATGACCTTTTAATAGCATCTTATAACGGACTTATCGTCGTGCTTATTTTAATAGATCTCAGTGCAGCCTTTGACACAATAGTTTATCATGAGTCGCGTGCCATATTACATAATAAACATAAATGCAGCACAGTCAGCCGATTATCATGTATCATGATTATTGAGTTTGAGTTTATTTAAACAGGGACAATACATATTCATGAACATTTACACGTAAATATGTAAGATTATAGCCAATGGCTAATTTCCATCTTTAGTCCCTTTTACATCAACAACATTAAACAACAAAATCAATAAAACAACAGTCATAACAAACAGAACAGTTCTACTAAATAGTACAAAATAATAATGAGGATGATGACATTATCAGAAAATCTGCGGATGGTAGCCCAACAATTAGCCAAAGGTAAACAAATATATAAGTTTTGGCATGGGTGTGGGTACAATGTTGCTCTTCCAATAGCCATGCTTTAAATTGTTCGGAAAAAGAGGTCAGAGTCGGGAGTTCACGTATCGTGGTTGGGATAGAATTCCAAGTGTGAGAAGCACAAACAGAAAAAGTGGCTCGACCAAAGGCACTTTTTCTAAATGGAATGACACAGACACCTCTAGAGCCTGTTCTTGTTGATGTGTTTGAGTTTATTTTGACACATTCTTGTAACGGAGGAGGTGCTCTGCCATGGAAGATTTTATAAATCAAGATTGCATCGATGTGTTTAACAGTGTTGTCCCAGCTTAATCGCCCATGTTTCTTTAATATATGACAGTGATGATACCTATTTGGCTTTTTATCTAACACTTTTAGAGATTGTTTATAAACAGCTTCAATCGGTTGTGGAGTCGTTTTACAGGCCGATGCCCAACTTGTTACACAGTATGACGTGTGTGACATGATCATAGTGTCATTATCATTATATATCATTATCATGTACTCATATGCATTATACAAATCTTAGCAACCTTATTTTGTTGACAGCCATGACAATATTGTGCTAATAGTAACCCTACCTTTGTAAACCATTCTGGCCATTTGTGTGTTTGTAGGGAAATCCTCATTAGGAGTGGCTCTGTTCCGGTTGGTGGAGCCGGCAGCAGGAACCATCCTAATAGACGGAGTTGAGATTATGTCCATTGGACTGACGGATCTCCGTAGCAAGTTGTCTATCATCCCCCAGGACCCTGTGCTTTTCATTGGAACTGTCCGGTGAATAATGTCTCATCTTTATGTATCCATGTACTGTTTTAATTGGTTTGTTTGTCACATATTTAAGCTACTGTGATATTGCTGTGTGTGTTTGCCAATAGATACAACCTGGACCCTTTCAGTAACTACACCGATGAGGAGATTTGGGAGGCACTGGACAAGACATACATGAAGGACTCAGTACGTTAATGTTAACAGTACTGTACATTTACAGTCTGAGGAAGTATTTGGTCATTTATATAAACCAAATTAGCATCTGCTACTTTTTATACATACATTTCCCAAGAACTGTGAATTTGTGCTCAATTCAGCTCAAGCCTTGGAGTCACAGTGACAAAGTGTGGAATTCAATGAGGTTATTTCTTTGCCAGCATACGTCTGCTTTACTGTTAGAATGACATAAAAAGGAATTTTGATGAGATTTGTATGAGCGATGGAATTGGGATGGAAGTAATTGTATCCCATCTTTAGATATACAGCAGGGGTCGGCAACCTAAGACACGTGTGTCATGACTGGCACGCGAGGGCATTTATTTTGGCATGCATAGAATATTAAGAGGCAAAACAAATATTGTAGATTATTAGATTGAACACCTCGCTAGAAATAGAGCACTGTCAGAGAGCAGACAGAGAGAATCCAAAAGCACGACAGGAGAAGGGAATCCAGAAATGTAACTTTAATGTTCAAGCACAGGTGGACAGTCCACACCAGCAGATCAGGATAGGGGCAGGGAGATAGATAAGTTCCAGGAAACAGGCAGAGTTCACAAAACAAGTAATCAGACCAATCAGGAAGACAAATCCAAGCTTCGTCTCCATCGTCCTCGTGAGTTTTCTCTTTCACTGTCATCCTTACCATTTTCTTTCTTTGGACACATTACTTATAACTAATATTCACAAATACAGCGAAAATTACTGAACGGGTGAAGCAGGCTTGGAGCGCTCGCATCTCAAATTCACGCTTGCATCTCAATGCAAAATATTCCTTGCAGTCAGGCTCATATCTCGGAACGCTCGTGTGTTGAGGTATTACTGTATTATATATATCATTGCATTGCAAGATGCATTCTTGATTCTACCTTCATGGATAATACTGTAGCTACAGTGCTTGACAAAAATGACTAATAAAAATTAGATTTCCAAGATATTCCACACATCAGTTCATGTGTCCAAGTTTCAATTTAAATATGTTTACCTTGCAAAACTAAAGATGATACCGGTCCAGATGTGAGAGGTAGGATTTTTTTTTATGGTTAAGGAATCATATAATAAGGGTTAAACTATTATGGGACGATTGCTCTTAGGAGTAATTATATAATTTATGCTGCTGAGGATATTAAGTGTTATGTTATATGACAGCGTTCAGGGTAATTTGTTGCCATGGTGCTTATAGTAGCAGCAGCTCCTTTTTTCATGGCCTAAGAGAGTCATTTAAACATTATTTTAAATTATAATATTCAGTGGTGTCTGAAGTATTGCCAGCTTTTAACCCTTTATAGGGCACTTATTAAAATATTTAGAAATCCAACCGTAGTGTTCTTGGAGGACTTTATTTCTGTTATAACATTTTTCACTGTAGAAAATCAAATCGCCAAAAATAGTCACTTTCCGAATAAATGGTGAATACAAATTGCAAAATCTGTGAACGAGCTGACCTGGCTGTATTTTGATGATCTAGAAGAGATCCTGGATTTTGGATCACTTTGAAAAAAGCATTGACAATGCAGTCAATAGAGCTTCTAATTTTATTCCTAAATACCTCAGTTGATTATTGACTGGTATTTATGGAATTTGACAGTCATGTAGGGTGGGGACCTCTATCTCACGACCGAATTCCATCCGGATCGGATCCAGATTGCGTTTGTGTTTTGGCCTACTGTGCATTTAATATTAGATATAGAGCGTTGACTTATAGCTGAGTCAATTCTGCATCGGAGCATGTAAACAGATTTGTTACTTCCATCAAGGAGTACAGTGGTACCTCTGCTTACGAATGTCTCTACATCCGAAAGTTTCAGGTTACGAAGTATCTGAATGGGAAAATATTGCCTCTCGTTACGAAGGCGTTTCTGGATACGAAGTCAAAAATAGCTGCTCGTAGCTGCTCTGCCATTGGCTATCGCCTAAAATCTGCCTGGCAACCCGTTGCGTATGGGTGTATCCCAGCATGCTATTCGTGTCCCCCTCGTGTCACCCGGAAAAAGTGTTGACAAGTCGGGCTATTGCTCATTATGATGACGTCTGCCTCGCACATTTCCGACGGATTGTCAAAAGCCGGCAAAAGCAGACGTCATTGGATCAGTTTTTCAAGAAACGCGAGGCAGAAAACACCGCAAAGGACCAGTAAACAAAGAGGACAAAAAGTAACAGCTAACAGGTAGATTAATATTTCAAAAAAATATCATAATGTAGCGTCCGTCGGACGCTGGAATAAGCACACGACGGGTAACTCTCCCTAACTCCCGCAGCTCTCCCGTTCTCCTCCTCCTCCTCGCGGCACCCCCACACAGACACACCGCCCCTCCTCCCTGGATGCCTTTGCGGACTCTCTGCAGCGTAGGAATAATGAACACTCCTAAAACATGAACCGTTACAATACTTTTGCGGGGCTTGGAACGGATTAGTGCATTTACATTCAAAATGCGTCTCTACTTACGAAGTTTTCACGTTACGAAGCTACTCCCAGAACGGATTAAATTCGTAAGTAGAGGTACCACTGTATATGTTTTTGTCAGCATCTGTTTGTCTGTTAGCGAGATTACAGAAAAGGTCTGGGTTTTTTTGCATTCCTCAGATCTCCAGACTGGACGGGCAACTAGATGCTCCGGTGTTTGAAAATGGTGAAAACTTCTCTGTAGGAGAGAGACAACTGATTTGTATGGCTAGAGCACTGCTCCGCAACTCCAAGGTTTGTACAGGTGTCTGTCCCCTCTGAATTATTTGGTTTGTATAGGTACTTTGCTGCTGCTGAACATGCCTGTCTTGCAACACAAACTCAAATTCCATGTAATTTTTATTCATTTAGTTCCATATCTCACATAATTTCTCCTTTCGACTCTGCACCATCTCAAACCATGTATCTCTCTAACGATTTTTTCTTTGATTCTGCTGTCATCACTTCAAAATTGAAGTCTTTACCAGTATACAGCATATGACCATTTCCAATGATTTAGGGGGAAAATGCATGCAGTTAAAATAGATTTATTTGATTATCATTAACGGGACTGATTTGAGCTGAAAAATAACTTAATGAATTGTTTAAAATGAGGACCTTTTATGCTCTCAAACTTAATGACTGCTGGGATAGGCTCCGGTAGATCCCGCAATCTGGTTTTCACATGAAGCGGTTAAGATAATGAAGAATTTTGAACTAACTCTGTGAAGGTGAAAAATAATCCTCAGTCATCAGTCTTTATGAATTCTTCCCCTTTCCTGCTGTCATCTGCACAAACTCTCTCTCCTGTGGTGCAACAGATTATTCTTTTAGATGAGGCAACGGCATCCATTGATGCGGAGACAGACACCTTGATCCAAAGCACCATCAAAGAAGCCTTCCAGGGCTGCACCGTGCTCACCATCGCCCATCGCATCAACACTGTGATAAACTCAGACCGCATTCTGGTCATGGACAGTGGAGAGGTAACAAACAGAATCACTATTTATTTTTTATCCTGAAGCCAGACTTACAATACATGTTCTCCCTGACAGGTGGCAGAGGTGGACAGTCCAGACGTGCTGAGACAAAGACCAGATTCTCACTTCTATTCACTCCTTGCTGCTGCTAACACTATGAACACCTGAGCCACTGAAGCCCAGTGACACGCCAGCTCCTCAGCACTAATAGCAAGAGGGACACTAGTTACCTCCGCCGAGGCGAGGTGGAGGTTATGTAATCGTCGGAGTCTGTCTGTGTGTCTGTCCGTTAATTTGCCTTTAAACTATGTTACCAGGAACAGATGATTAAATTCTGGTGATGATCCAGAAGAGATCGCGGATTCTGGCTCAGTTTGAAATATTAACATTGTAGTCAATAGAGCTTCAAAATCTGTTCTTCAATATTTTGGTTGATTATTATGGAATTTGAAACAGTCTTGTAGGGTTGTGTTAGAGCTTTCCTCAACTCTCCCCGGTTCTTTGATCCCATTCATATGTGTGTACTCAATGAAGAGAATGTTGGTCAAGTTTATACATTTATATAAACGATAAATCAGGTACAAGTTGGTGAGGAAACTCAGCGCTGAGGTTAGGCCATGTTCCTTGTGTCTGTCCCAGGGCCCAATCCAAACAATGTCTTCTTGCCGTCTCCTTTTAACACATTCGTTTCAGTCCCTCCCCTAAGGGTGGGGCTTCCCCCCAGCCTATCTGAAACCCCTGTGTATCAGTTTACAATGTGATGTCTCATATGTGACTTAATGTATATACTTAATCAGTATAGTCCATTTATCTAAATGTTGTGCAATCCTATTGTTCTGTCGGCATGCAATTATGTTGTGGAATTCCATCTAATGTGGAAATTCCCTACAGTTGGGACCTCTATCTCACCACCAAATTTCATTCAAATCGGATCTACAATGACGTTTTAACAATGAAAAATCCCATTTACGGATTAAAAAATCTGTTTAAAATACACATTAAGTCCAATTCACTTTTACTTTTCATGGTTGGTGTGTAAAGATACCAAGAACAATTTATAACCTTTTGGTGATGATCCAGATCACCATATGGATGAGCTGCTCGGCAGAGGTCTGCACTCTCTAAGCGCTTTTCTAGTTATTGTATTGATTTACACAACCAATCTTGTTTTGCATCTTGTGTAGCTGAGAGGTGGGGTTTCATGCAAGAATATCGCTGATAATGATAAATAATGATGTCTTTATTGCTCTTTTTGTTTACTGATAATACTGAAATAGACTTACTGGAAAAAAATAGTGCTTATGTCCTATTGTTTAGACACTATTTAAAGCATTATTTATAGATTGTTATGTCTTTGTCTGCTGCCACTTTGCAGCCATGCTGATCGATGCCTTTGTCCAGAAATACAAAGGGAAATGTCCTATATGATATGAGACAAATAAGCAAAACACGTTTTAATATCTAGCATGGGTCGTTGATGAATGATTAGTTACTTGCACTTATTTACAAACGGCAAGTGTTGCACTAACCCAGGGGTGTATAAAGTGTGCCATGGAGGGCCGAGACACTGCAGGTTTTCCTTCAAGCCGGTCACTAAAGCAAGTGATTTTAATTAGCAACACCTCCTTCAATTTGGGAGAAGGAGATCATTAGTGAGATCAGCTGCTGGAGAGATGGTTGGAAAGAAAACCTGGAGTGCCTCGGCCCTCCATGACACGGTTAGGACACCTCTGCACCTTTTCTTGACTGACCGAACAACCCCCATTCATTCAGTGAATGGAGTGACGGTAACCAGTACTGCTTTTCTTGGGGGGGGCTTAGTATATTTTTGATTGGGGGGTGGGAGTGGGCACTGGGCAGGTCTTAAGGCTTCAAAGAAGCAAGTTGGAAAAAGTTGGAATAATAACAATAAATCATGCTTTTTATCCTCCTCATGACCTCTCGATAGCCCAGATATTGAATGACAACCTGAAACGCGCATCGAAGAATTACATACTACAATTACACTGGCATAGGTTTACAAAATGTGTACTCTTTTTAATAGCATTGTATTCAGCTGTGAGCTGTCGCAGAAAACAATGTTTCATTTTAAACATGAGCAATAAAATCGACTTTTTTTTTGCCACAAATACAAGGCAACAATGGAACAATCCGTGGTCACATGACAGTGAGAAGCACGCCCCATAGTGCCATTTAAGTGCTGATCAGGAAGTGCCATCAGTTCTATTAATCTATGGTCTCTAGTCCATTCTGTTTGCTGTCGTGTGCTGGGGCAGCAGACTGAGGGTCGCAGACTCAAAGAGACTCAATAAAGTGTTTATTTAGCAATTGTGAAATTCATTTATGAGATTGGTATTTCAGCTTGAATGTCAGAGTATTTTAATATTTTCATTCTATTCTACATTCACACTTAGATGGAAAAATATTTATCATAATTTGTGGTGTAACTGAGAAATAAAATTAAGAAATGAAGTCTAAAGCATACTGCTCATACTCATTGAAATACTTTAAAAATCAACGATCATCTCATCTACAGGCGCTTTTCCGCTTTGCAGGTCACGGGTCTACTGGAGCCTGACCTCGCTTGCTATGGGCGAGAGGTAGGGTACAACTCGGACGCAATGCCAGCGCATCTCAGGGCCACAGAGACACTCATACACTACAGACTATTTGGACCTAAATTGCATGTTTTTGGTGGTTGGAGCAAACCCACATGGACATGGGGAGAACAAACGAACTCTGCACAAACAGAATTCGAATACAGCACCTTTTGCTGTGAGGCGACAGCACTGCCCACTACGCCAGCGATCCGCAACCTTTTTCCTGCCACGGACCGGTTTCATGCCGGACAATTTGTTCACGGATCGGTAATGAAATAAAAAAAAGAGGACTGTAATCTCACCAATCAACGTTATATAATGACTTGCAATAACTATTAAACAAGTATTACATTAGTCGTGGTCTCAATAATTGCTTCTGTCCTTCACGTTCACGTTTGTTTCTTTCATAAATTCCACATTCTTGTCTTTTAATCCAGAGTTCTTGGTCTCTGTGCCAAAGCGGTTTTGAACCCTTCATTGCCTCATTAACGAAGCTAATCAGCTGTTGTAGATAAACCCGTGTTTTAAGTCTGACTCCTGGTTTGTCTGTTAAAATACATTTTCTTTTCTTCTTCCTCAGTTGGACTTTATACCCTTAGCCTCATTAACGAAGCTAATCAGCTGTTGTAGATAAACCCGTATTTTAAGTCTGACTCCTGGTTTGTCTGTTAAAATACATTTTCTTTTCTTCTTCCTCAGTTGGACTTTATACCCTTAGCAAAGAAGCTCTCCAAAGAGTGTTTTTTTGTTTGTTTTTATTAATTTTCGCTAGTTTAGGGCTGTATTGTAAGTAACGTATCACGTGACTAAGAAACTTCACAGGCGAATGTTAGGTTGGAGAAAAGCTGGTCGTTTTTCAAAATAAAACACCTTTTAGACGCTAATAATTGATCCAATGGAAATGTTATACATTTGTTATTCTGTGCGGCCCGGTAACAAAGCCTCACGGACCGGTACCGGGCCACGGACCGGTGGTTGGGGACCACTGCACTACGCCACTGTAAAAACATCTAATTACACTAAATAATCACTTACCTGATGAAGGATTACATTTCCATGGTAAAATAAATGTGGATAGCTCACATTTCTGTGCAAACTACAACATTCATCAACATTATTTAAAACTAGAAAAGCACTCGGCGAGCTCAAACCTCCGCCAAGCAGCTCATTCCCCTCCTAATTGCATTTACACCGTCCACATGGTGATCTGGATCATCACCAAAAAGTTCTAAATTGTTATTGGTATCTTAATACACCAACCATGAATCAGAGTTTGTGTATTTTTAACTGGTTTTTGAATCTGTCAATGGGGTTTTTAATGTGAAAATGTAATATTTTTTACTGACCTCATTTTGGATCAGATCCAGAAGAAGATTTTGCATGATAGTTCTGACCCCTTTATGACTGGTTTTTGGTGAGTGAATTAAATGCATATTTTACAAAATGTTTTTTTTATTTTTAAAGCCTCCATTACGTAAATGCCACCCCAAATAGGAGGCCATCGAGGTGCATGCTTTGATCTATCCTAGCTCACAAATTGAGAATGTGGGATATATACTGGAAGGGATTGGATAATTCTAATTCGTGAGCTGAAATCTACCGATAATGTGGTCCACCTGTTCAAGTCCTTTTGTATCTTCTGATTTATCCTCTCCTAGTTTGCTTTGTATAGTTTAGACAGTCCTTTTGTGATTGTGACCCTCAAATAATAATTTTTGTTATGTGTCCAGTTACATTAAAATAATTATTGAATCTCTCTTGTCAGAGTGCAGTTAAATGTTTTTTTTCTTTTCTATTTTCTTCTCTCTTTCTAACTTAAGGTTGCTTCCCTGTCTCCAAGTTGGTACACTGTAATTATTAATAATTGTAATAATAATAACTTAATTATTTGTTATTTGTTATTGTTCATCACTGATCTGATCATTTTTAACTGCCAAATGTTCTACGGTCAGGACAGTCGTGTTGTTTATTGCCCTGTTGTCTCACAGCAAGTAGGTTCCTTACTTTTTTTCTAACTTGTCTGCATTTGTGCTCAAAACTGACAACATACATGATGTCAGTCATTGTTCCAGTTTCATGCATTTTATTTGGCAGCCTAGCCTATTATATTTTATTAAGCTGTATTTCCTACTTTGCGCCATCCAGGGCTGTGCCACACCACGGTGAAACATGCAACTAACAAGACAGACAGACAAAAAGTGAGGAATAGACAGTTTTCTGAGGAGAAAGTGCAGTAGATCATGAATTCTAAAGACATATAGACAGGTGAAATGTGATGAGATGTTAATCTACCATGGGATGCAATGCTAGAGAGAGTATTGCCTCAGCATGGTCACGAGTTCTAAAGAGCATGGACATTCATGTGAAACATGTAATTATATGTACCTGGTGATCTATTTCCAGTTAGCATGTGGGTGTGATGATAGTGTTGGTTTTGTCTTTGTTCTAAAGAGCACATGCCGTGCTCTTTAGAACTTGTTACCATGCAGAAACAATAGACCTCTCTGTCATCTTAAACTTTGTCACGTCAAGAGGTGGCCATCTGCTCTCTTGTGCCATTTAAAATAACGCCCTTGATGTAGTGATGCGTGTGATGTAGTTGGCCAGCAGTCTCCTTAGAGGTGAGTTTGGCATCAATATAACATTCAAATATTATTCATGGAAATATTGTAGGGGAAATGCAAACATATATACACAAACATGTTAGGTAATATAGAGGCTAAATTTAAAGTGATCCCTGACAGTTTTGAGAAATAAATGTAAAGAGCTCCACCTCTGCCCTGAAATAGACTCCGGCAACTTCCATGCCCTGCTGAAGCCGAGATAGCGTTGGAAAATGAATATCAGCTGTTGAAGAGGTATGAATTGTATTCATAAATTTTTTTGTGTACTGCTATTTTGACAGTGTATCACCAATGAGTTATTGTTGCCGGAAGTCAGAATCTGTGAATATATTTCCAACTTTACCAAACTGCAAAAGTTTTTATATTCTATGATTGTATAGGCAATTAACCAAAAGAATGAAATAAAAATAATTAAGATCGCTAAAATGAAGATTCACCTGAAAGACTTCTACCAGTCATATTTTCTGACAATAGAGCAGAAAATCTCATGAAAACCCGTACCGTAGTGTTTCGTGGTAGTTTTACCGGTTATTTCCACAGTCATTTTGCATGACAAAAAATGTAGGCAAAGTAATAAACAGTAATACTCCAAATGTAGTGTACCTTTGTCACTTTGTCATTTCAGTCGAAAGAAACAAAACGAGTCTGAGGAAACCGTGCAAAGGCAGCATATTGCCAACAGCTAGTGCCAACACTCTCACAGATGCCTGAAGTCGACGCTGGTGCAAGAATCATCATGAACGTATGTAGCAAACTTCTATTCTAATTTCTGAAGACTCGTAGCAAAAGTATATGTTTAGGGAAACAGAGAATTAGATTACTGGTATTGGGTGGAAATAAACAGATTGTCGCGCTGTTCGTAGTGCGTTCAATTATTTCTAAAACGTCAGGATTTCATATGTCCAACATTGATAAATACATCATTGAATGCTCTCCATCAGAAGAGAGAGCGTGCGTCAGAGCCAAGCTGCGCAGAGACTGTTTCTCTGTAGGGTATGCGGTTTTCATGGCCCCACAAACTGTTTCCCTTCACCACTCCCCCCCACTGTGGCATCCGAGGGTGCGCTCTCGGAGCCTACGCGTCACACTCATCAGCTGGTGCTGCTGCCTGCAGGGGCTGTCAGCAATCAGGCTAAATCACAATCAGAATATTTACAATAATATATACAAATACTTAAAAGTGATAGAAGTTTACAATGATGCATCTAAATGGAACAAATTACCTTCTATGTCGTAAAGTTTTTGTGGGTGGTGGTCTCAGTCTAATTGTCCGTGTGCTCCTTCGTTGTACCAGGAGCTGATGGAGGGGGTGGGGAGTGTTGTTCCGGATGCTTCAGTTTCTGAAGCATCCTTCTCTCCATCACTGTCTCTAAGGAGTCCAGATTAACCCCAACAACATCACCTGCCTTACGGATGACTTTATTGAGTCTCTTTGAGTCTGCGACCCTCAGTCTGCTGCCCCAGCACACGACAGCAAACAGAATGGACTAGAGACCATAGATTAATAGAACTGATGGCACTTCCTGATCAGCACTTAAATGGCACTATGGGGCGTGCTTCTCACTGTCATGTGACCACGGATTGTTCCATTATGATTGATTGTATATTGTATTTCTTGAGTGTGTGTTTGTATATGAAAGTTAACATCCGTATGTAAGTCGGTATGTGTCAATTCCTGGAGTTATTATTTATTGATTATTCGGGAATGAGTTGTTCATAATGTGTCAAGTATTACCTTAAAACCCCTATAATTAATAATTGGTTTGCCCAGGGGAGGGGCTAATGGGTATTTAAGGGGAGCTCTGGTCAATTAGAGGAGGGAGTGCTTTTGAGTGAGTGATAGCATGGGTAGCTCATGGTACCAGAGTAAGTGTTACAACTATTTTGTTTTTGTATGTATTTTGGCCTGCACTAAGTATTTTTCACGTTTGCTGCTGTTTGTGGAATGGTGTAAATAAAATAGATCACTACACTGAAGTTTTTCTGGCTGAGCCACCATTTTCCCCATTTTTAAAACAAACCCGTGACACAAGAACAAACGGTAGCTTCCACTGACCTGTTCACATGTTGCTGTCATTGCCCCGATATCTTTACTTCTCCATTTTTTTCAAGTACATCTTTTGTTTTTTTTGCTTTTTAATGTGGAAATCTGTTGTTCTCTCCCATCTATCTTTTTGACTCTAAAGAATGACGCTTTCCAAAGGAGAAACAAACCTGAGGTCTCAAATGCAGATTATGCTGATTTGGACATCAATGAACGGGACAACCCTCCACAAGTCAAAAAATACCGCCAGGGCCTTCAGAACCTAAAGCCTTTCGCCTGCTCCTCAACAGAGTTAGTGTTTTTTAATGACATTGTTAGTCTGTTTGGATGCAATTAATAAATAGGCTTAAATGGATAATACACTATGGATGATAGCCTGATAATAGCTGTTGTTTTAATCTAAATGCCATTATGGCTGCTATACCCATAGCAGAGCTATTGGATGATGTTTCCTTGTCTAGTTCCCACCCAGTTGACAATGCAGGATTCCTGTCTTTTACAACCTTTGCCTGGATGACTCCTATGATGTGGGCCATATTCAGGAAAAGGATGGACATGACGACAATCAACCTGTCACCCTTTGACAAAGCTGACAGCAATGGAGAAAGGTTTGAATTTATTCTGGCTGATTCAGGGGTGCAATACTTCTCAAACAACATTTGACAGTATGGGACTCATTGATAGCTGACAATTCTAGTTGCTGAAATTCTTGTCTGGAAATGGAATCGTGGTTAGGGAAACAATTACAAACGTTGAATATCTGTAGTGCATTTCATGAGAGTGTTTGCTAACCCTAACCTTGACCTTTGTAATGATTTATCAAGGCTGAGAGCGTTGACTCTGATTTTATGTTGTACAGGCTCTTCCGACTCTGGAAGGAAGAAGTGGCAAAGGTTGGCTTGGAGAAGGCCTCTTTGGTTCGAGCAATAATTCAATTTCAAAGAACCAGGTTGATTGTATCTGTCTTCATTGGTATCATCGGCATGGTTGCTGCGTTCCTTGGCCCGGTAATTTTCGACAGCTATTAATGGTTTCCTCTGATGTTTGCCAAATAATAGAGCAATTCCTCTATTCTGCCAAAGAAGATGTTAAGAAAAAACATGAAATTAAACAGTTTGTGCAGCAGAATCAAAATCTCTGCAGGCACAGAGATTCAAAATTACGGTAATTGAAAAATCTTTTTTTCAATAATTTACAGAGCATACATGTACTGATAGAAAGCTTAGTTTGGAGGTTACAGAAAATACTTTAGCTTAACATTCCTACAAATAAAAAATATTTTTGATAAAATACGGGTGCATTTGTGGGATATTGTCTTTAGTATTGTCACGATAAAATGTCAAAGTAATGTGTTTTAAATGTTGCTAGGGTCTGTAAATTCTCCTTTGCTGTAAGTAACTCAAAGTAACCTTTGGGATCTTATGAAGCTCTTCTCCCCCTGATATAATGGATTTGTCTTATTAATATATGATATATGTTTAAGAAAAACATATTTTTTATTCGCATTTTCTGCATGTAAACATCCATTTAAGGTTAAATGACTAATCCTTTCAATCTATCCCAATTTTCTTTTCACTACATTTACAAAAATAATGGTGTTGTCATTTTATACAGTTGATGTAAATGTATCCTCTATTTAAGTAAAATAATAATAATAATAATTGTACCTCCACTTGAATAAATGTGTTTTAAGAAGATATTTGTTGGATTAAAATATATATATGTCTCACTTACATGGGAGCATCACCTAACAACACTGTTCCATATGCAAACACCTTATATTTTTATCTGTCTTCTCAGGCTATTCTGGTTCATAAAATCCTAGCATATGCTGAACACCCGGAGCAGTCCACAATACTGTATGGCGTTGGCCTGGCTTTTGGCTTGTTTACCACAGAGTTTTGCAAAGCCTTCTTCATATCTTTATTGTGTGCACTGGACCTGCGCACTGCAGTCAGGTTAAAGGGTGCCTTCTCTTCAGTGGCCTTTCAGAAAGTGATCTCTCTGCGGGTGCAAACCGGCATTTCAATGGGCGAGGTAACTAACCTATAAGAGTCAAAGCTTATTTGATGTAATTTACCCACATTTCTCCTGTAGTTTTTTTTTTCTTTGTCAAATTTTTGCCCATTAGAATCGCTGAGTTCAAAATGAAAGGATAAATGTATTTTGATGGACCTGTATATATCAGACTATCAACAGGATTAATCAGAATTATGGATTGCCATGAAAATTGGGAGGATGGATCATTGGGCCCGGCCATTAAATTTCAGTGTGCATTGATAAAGGGCTAAGTTTCTTACATTTTCTTAAAAATAGTAACATAGAGAGACAGATATAACATTTTCTTTAATTTATACGGTAGTTAAATAATAACATCCTGATAATAATATCCTGGGTTTAGGTATTTACTGTATCTGTGCGTATAGTCTGGTGCAGATTCAATTAAAAACCTGGATTAAACCTGAACTATATTTAAATATATTGCTATAGGAGTAGTTTGCCCTGCAAGTACTCCTTACAGGTTTATGAGTTCGACTTTGAATAATACGTGACTGATTTAAAGTTCAGTGGAGGTGTGTGCTTTAATCAGTGCTTTTGACACAGTAGAATGTTGAAAATGTTATTGCTTTTGAAATATATTCTTATTTAGAATTTTACACAGACAACATGTTTAAAAAACACTCACACACACATTTTCTGTGTGTGTGAGTGTGCGTGACTTGTTCTCGCCTTCTTTGAAAAACTTGTCTTGAATGTTTCATTTGAAACTAAAACCTATTTGTGTGATGTGATCCACCATGTGTGTAACAAAGAAGAGAGAACAGAAACAAGGTGATAAAGACAAATCGTAACACTAATTAGAAATGGGATGGTTTGTGTGATTATTATTATTATTATTATTATTAGAAATGAAGCAGCAGAATTCTCCAATTCTGACTAACGTTCCATCTTGCTGATGTCAATAACTGCATTTCTTTCACTCTCTTCCTTCCAGATGATAAATGTTTTGAGCAATGATGGCCACAAGTTATTTGAGGCTGTAGTGTTTGCGAGCTTTCTGCTCTCTGCACCAGTCCTGTTTTTTGTGTGTATCATTTATGCCTGCTTCGTTCTGGGCTCCACTGCACTGACAGGAGTCTTCATCTACCTCATCTTCATTCCTGTGCAGGTTTGTTTGTGTGTGTCTGTCTGCTTGTCTGTCTGTGATTATATTTTCCTGCAGTTTGTTTGGATACTCCTGGGTTATTCTTTAAAAAGTTCCACGTTACATATATGGATATTTTCCTTAACAAATTCTGCCAGAAGGATAGACCACAATGCTGCTTGTTTTCCATTGTCACTCACATTATTTTATTGTTTGTTTGTTTTCTGCTCTCAGTTTTATTTAGCCATGGTCATTAACAAGTTCAAATGGAAAGCCATGGTGTTAACTGACAGCCGTGTTCGAACAATGAATGAGATTCTGAGCAGCATCAAACTTATCAAGATGTACGCCTGGGAAGATTCTTTTGAGGAGAAGATTGCAGGTATGATTTAGGCAGCCTCATGCTTTATTACATTCAGATAAGTTTCTAATAGAAGCATTATTTGTACTCTCACTTTTGTGGTAAACACAAAAACAATCATGCAATATACATTCAGAATTGATTGATATTGTAAAATTGAATCAACAGTAGTTTGCTGTGACATGTTGTGAACTACAATACAATTTGCGAGAAATAATCCATGATTTCAACACTTAAAGATGATAACAGGAATGCACAGTAAACATAACTGTAATCAGCAGTGCATCATGGGAATGAGAGAAAAGTTTGAGAGCTAAAATTTGGAAACAAACAGACATCCTACAACCAGCTCAGCTTGTTCAATAATAATTCACTAATGAAATTTGCATGTGCCGAGACACATAGCAGCCTGCAACAGTCCCTTATATAATTTCCCTATGGGAATATAATTTCCAGATGGGATTATTAAAGTATTCTGATTCTGATTAAACTAGACACCATATTTCTGTGTTATACTAATTAAACATTGCTGGTTCAATGTCTCTTATTCAGAAAAACTAAATTATCAGAGTAACCGACCAAATATTGATATTTTTATCGTGTGTTATGTATTATTGTATTATTGTAATATTTTCAATTCAATTGATAATAGAAAAGTATTTTAGTGATTTTATAGTGTGGTGTGAATGAAAAGGGTGTCCATCTGTACTTTTATGTATTTTTTTTAGCATATTTCTCCAGTGTGCCCTTTCCTCCAGAAGTTCATGTTTTCTTTGTCTGGTGCCTCATGCAAAGATTAATATCTTACAATTGTGAACATTTCAAGATCTGTCTCACTGTTTAGAGTTTATTTGTATGAATTAGTGCGAGCATAAGTAGGTGTGTCTGTCTTTCTGTGTGGCCCTGCGATGAACTGGTGACTTTCCCAGAGTGTACCATGCCTCTCAACCGCAGTTTGCTGGGATAGGGTCCATCTTAACCCGTAACCCAGATTTGGTTAAGCAGCTGAAGACGAGATGATTATGATCGTCTCGTCTCCAAGAAGATGAATGAGTGAATATATACATATCGTCTGTGCTTTTAAGCAAGCAACTATCGATCTATTATAATTGCATTGTCATGATCTAAAACGTGTTTGCACTGTGTATCGATGATCAATAGATTTACCTGAAATACTAATACCATAGAGCGCCGTCTCCAAAACCCTGATTTTTGTCTTTCTTGTAGATATAAGGAAACATGAGATGAGAGAAATGGAAATGGTCAGTTACATGCAGAATATGAATGTTAGCATCACCAGCATCATCCCCGTACTTGCCACAGTTGCCACCTTCCTAGTACACACACTGTTAAAATTTGAACTCAACACGACTGATGTGAGTACCAACGCAGTCCATTGAATACACTTCAATGGATTTGACAACTTGCTCACAGTCGATATGAATATCAAACTTAAACTTTAGAACTAATCAGTATTGCGGCGGTGTTCTTTGTGATTACCAGGCCTTTACCACCATCGCCATCTTCAATGCTATACGGTTCTGCTTGGCTCTAATGCCCTTGTCTGTGAAGGCCATGGCTGAAGCTGCTGTATCAATAAAAAGGCTGAGGGTAAACTGCTCAGAGCTCTAAATGCAGCGATCATTAGATTTAGCACTGTTGTGGATTTCAGCTGCAGTCACAAGCTGTTTCAAAAAATATGGAAAACAATGTGTTTAAGATGAAATATTTTCTGTGGCTGTGTTTAGAAATTATTGCTAATCCAGAATCCAGAATCCTACCTGAGACAGGATAAAGACAGTGACTTAGCCATTGTCATGGAAAATGCAACATTTTCCTGGACCAAACCAGAGAGTATGCTGGACTCCCCACCCAGCTTAGCCAATGGGGTGGATGCGCACGAAGGAGATGAAATGTCCCAAACTGAGAAGACTGCAACTCTGTCATCTCTGAGAAACATCTCATTCACACTGCCAAAGGTACGATTCCAGAATGATGTGGGAAAATGTGTTTTTGAGACTGTGGTAAAGTTAAAGTTACTCTGTGTGTTATTTCCTTATCAAGGGCTGCTTGCTTGGTGTCTGTGGGAACGTGGGGAGTGGAAAGACATCATTGATATCCAGCATTTTGGAGCAGGTTAACTCTATTCAGTCTCTTTTACCATCTTATACATGTGGCATTCTTATTGCCTTTGAATGTTTTGTATTTAATTGTCCACCACTCTCATCTTACTCAAAATGATAATCCTCACTTTTCTTTACCAAGCAGGTTATATTTTCACCCCAGGTGTGTTTATATATTTTTATGCTGTTTAAGTACTTTATTGATTGCCATTCAATTTGAAATTGATATAGATAGCTCTAGAAGTGCTAGAGTGTCATTCTGTTTTACATTTAACTGCTTGTGTATGACACACTGTGATCTATTTTATAGATGTACCTTCTGCAGGGTTCCCTTACAACTAATGGGACATTCGCTTACGTTTCCCAGCAAGCCTGGATATTCCATGGAACTGTCCAGGAAAACATCCTAATGGAGCAACCCTTTGACCAGGACAGGTAATTATGAATGAACTCTGACACCTTTGTTTTCTGTACTCTACAGATTAATTTGCATATGGAAACAATAGGTGCCATATTTAAAAACAGGGCAGGTTATGTGATGTTTTACTGTATAAACAAGGGTTAAGGTTAGTGTTAGTTGACTGTTCATACAAGGCATGAGTCATATTTTCTGTGATCATGTCACATGACAAACGACGCATCAAACGTTCCTCTTATCCTTGTGAGTTTGCATCTGGCACGGTTATCAAACAAGGGCAAAAGCCATTGTGTTATCTAACAGAGCTATCACTGGGAAATCCTGTTTGTCTGCCTAATTAGCAAGCGGTGCAGCTGCTTAACAATGAACAGTATTTTGACGAGTCACTTCAGGTCAATGAATCAATGTAGGCATGTTGCGAGCATGGTGCCTGAAGTAAATGAAGAATTATGAAAATGTAAGATTAATTATACTCAAACAGGAGGAGAAGGACAATTTATTTAAACAGGTCAAGAAGGACGACCAGGATCGCGCCACCATGGCGAGACTGCTCTCGGAGATCAGAGACTTGTGCACTAACTACGCACATAGATTTAATAAGATATTAAGTATGAAATGTAAGAAATTTTATGCTCAGAATTGTCAAAATATCCTGTCTTTTTTTCATTCATATTAATCTGAAATGGTACATTCCAATTTTGTTGTTTCTTCCCATAAAATAATCTGCATAAAATATTATGTTTTTAAAATGACCTTTTAAGATTTGAAGCTTCAGATAATATATTGTTTTGATTTACTTCACAGATATGACAGAGTTCTTGGTGTCTGCAGCCTCAGACCTGACCTTAAAATACTCCCATATGGTGATAAAACTGAGGTAGGGCCTCTACTGATGACTCCGCCGCACTGCACCCATCAAAGTCGTGTCACAACCGCCACCCGAAAACTGCAATTAAATCAGGCATTTACAATCCTCGGAGTTGACTCACCACCAGGTGATGATCGGTTGACATCTCCGTCCATCTCTTCGCCCGAGTGTCCAAGACATGCGGCCGCAAGTTCGCCGATACGACTATAAAATAGATCATCAAACTGCAACTTACTGTGTCCTGGTGCCAAGTGCACATATGGACACCCTTATCATGCCCCTCCAGGTCTCACTGTCATTGCCAACATGAGCATTGAAGTCCCCCAATAGAATGAGGGAATCCCCAGAAGGAGCACACTCAAGAACGAATGAAAGAGAAAGTGTCCTTTTTAGCACCTGGATTCTCGTAGTGTTTGGATGTGGTCAGAACCATACAGACTTGAATGTGGAGGGGGGGTTGCTGACCAACAGGGTGGCAATAGTGGTGAAAAAGCTGTTAAAACTATTTGGTCTGGAGTGAACCACTTGAATTAATGCAGAAATTATTGGTTTTTGTTTGGAGTCTATTGCTGAAGCCTAATTGTTTTAGGGCCTCCCACAGTTTTTGTGGGTTGCTTTTGTTTGCCTCAATGTTCTCATTTAAGAAATTAATTTTGGCATTTTTGATCCTTTTGTTAACCACATTGCGTAGTTTCATAGTTCTGCAGTTGATTGTGGTGTGACATTGAACTGCAGGTCTATGAATTCTACGAGTGCAGAAGATCATATTGTGATCACTTAAATTGCACTCCCCACTGTTTGATTCTAGATTTGTCCGATGCCAGGATTAGATCTATGATGTTTCAAGAAGTGGGGTTTACCCTTGTAAATTGCTGAATCAGCTGGGTAAAGTTATGCAAATTACAGAAGCTGCTGAAGGCTTTGAAAGTGGGAGTGTCTTTCCGAAGGATATTGGTATTACAATCTCCTATCAGAATGACCTCAGAGCTTCCTAAGCCTGCTTCCTAAGCCATGCTTCTCCAATAAATCATAAAATGAGGTTGCAGCTGTTGTTTTCAGGCGTTGCGTCGTGACGAAAAACTCTGGAGTAATAATCCACGTTCCCGAGGCCTCTGCTCGATGTGACCTCGCCTGCGTTACCAGGCTGAGGAGAGAGGCCCGCACCGTCACTATCAAACAAAAGAGAAAAAGTAACTTTAAAAACCCTCATTATACTAATTCGAATCCCATTTCCAATCATTTAGTATCTGCATTGCTAGACATTTCAGAAAGTAAAAATGGCATTTTATAATACAGAATCTGTAGCCAGTGTTTTTGTAGTTTTCTGCTGTTTTGTTGGCAGATTGGAGAGCGAGGGCTGAATCTATCAGGGGGGCAGAAGCAGAGGATCAGCCTGGCCAGAGCTGTGTATTCCAATAAAGACATCTTCCTCCTTGATGATCCACTATCTGCTGTCGATGCTCATGTAGGAAAACACATTTTCGAGGAATGTATAAAGAAGGAGCTGCAGGGAAAATCAATTATACTGGTTACACACCAGCTGCAGGTGAGAAGATGCACTTCATCAGAAAACATCTTTTCCTCAGCAACTTTTCACTGAGCCTGAAACCTTTTATGAAATGCATAAACTCATAAGGTTCTCATAATGATACACATAATTTAAAATGAATTTTAGAACAAATGATATTGTATGGTGGAATTGTCCAAAGTAAAGTAAACCACATCACAAAGTAATGTCGGGCTGCTACAAATGTTTTTCTTCACACCTCTGGCCACGGGGCTGGGATGGTTTCATTGACGAGGTCGTCCTAATGTGTGTCAGTATCTGGAATTCTGTGATGGCATTTTGGTCCTGGAGGATGGAGAAGTGCTCGAGGGTGGAGACCACAATGCCCTGATGAAAGCCGATGGACGCTACGCTCAGCTCATCAGCAACTACCAGCTGGATCAGTCAAAAGTAAAACAGCACTTACAGTTCAGACCTCAGATGTAGCCCTGCTATTCTCACAATGTATATTATTTTATTTCCTTACTAGATGTAAATCCCTTTCACCTGTTCTTGTTTTATAAGCACAAAAAACAAATAAATAGTTAGCTACTAATAATAATAGCTACTGTACCTACATTTTATTTGTAGAAACAGGACCATATATTCTGAAAAGGTAGTAAGTGGTTTATCATCAACTGCAGTAAAGGCTCAGCAGATGCTTTTATGCAGACTCATTGCTTTTGTTGATATTTTACAGACTCAGGCAGAAGAAGATTCACCCCAAGAAAATGAAGAGCTGGAAGAGGTTGAGCTCGCAAATCCCACATTTGGTGGTGCAGTGAACCCAGGTATGGAAAGGCAAAAAAGCAACAGCAATTATTGTTTGGTAGTAATGATTTAAATCAGAATATATGCCATTATATATTATGCCTTGCTGTAGAAAAATACAATGTTAAATAATTCTTGCATTCTGTCTAATGTGAAGTAAGTGGCAAAGATGAATACCTAAAAGCAGTTACATAGTTTGTAAAACTACCCTTTGAACTTCCACCTTATCATGGTGTGGGAGTTTGAGTGCTCGAATGGTCCCAGGAGCGATGTTGTTGGGAGTTTTATGGTCTGGTCGGGTCTCCCATGGCAGTTAAAAACTCCAAGAAAAAGAAAAAAGATCAAGGACCGTGACATCGCCTTGTATGGCGGAATGAGGCAGCAGGCTGGTGTGGGCTTGCTTATAGCCCCACAGCAATACGCAAGTTTACCCCGGTGAACGAGAGGGTTGCTTCCCTGTACATTCAGGATGAGAACATGTGTGTCACTGTTGTTTTGGTTTACACGCCGAACAGCAATGCATACTCTTCTTGGAGTCCCTGGAGGGGTACTGGATAGTACTCTGACTGGGGACTGCATTTCTCTTCTGAGGGACTACAACGCTCATGTGTGCAGTAACAGAACGAGAAGGGGTGATTGGGATGAATGGCTTCCCCGATCTGAACGCAAGTGGTGTTCGGTTGTATACAAACAGTATAACTAGGTGGTCAAAGGGTGTGGCAGCAGTGCAGAAAGGTAGCAGACCAAATCTGATTGCCAATAAACTGTATATTGCATGTTTTTAAACATTGGTATGGCTTTGTTGTAGCATTTGTCCATATACCGAGTGTCTTTTTTAATATTTTTTTTATTTTTTTATTTTTTTTTATTTTTTTATTATGTTTGTATTGTTTGTATTGTATGGTCTGGTAGACTGCTTAAACTGAATTGCCCCTTGGGATAAATAAAGTTGTCTGAATCTGAATCTGAATCTGAATCTACATACTACTACTAAATACAAAAATTCCTAACTTTATTGTCAATTTATTTACAGTTGTCTTTACTATGTGCACTTCCTTTCAGCATTTGACATGTCCGAAGAAAAGGATGATGGAACAATCCAAACAACAGACCAAAAATGTAAGTGTTTTTCTTTGTTTGTTTTTTTGTATGAATGAGATATTGGTGCAGGGTCACCCACTTCAGATGTATATCCAAATTCTTAAAGAAGGTTGGGCTCAGACAGTTTGATATAAAGAATCAGAATCAGAATACTTTAATAATCCCGGAGGGAAATTATATCAGCAACAGTGCTTCACTCAACAAAGTCAGAAATACAAATTATCAGTATACACAGGCCCAGTCCAGTTTATTGTCAATTATATTTTTGTCCTCCACTGAGTCCACATTGACCCCCTGGATCATTGGATAATTTTTCCTCCTCCTGGGACTGCGATCTCCCCCTCCTGAACATTGAACAAAGGGGGGAGACAGCCGAGAGCACATCAAATTGTGTCATCCCGATGGCCGTACTGGAGAGAGAACTGGGTGCATATTCAATCAATGTAAACTCTGAGAAGCAGTATTCTGGGCTACCACACACCACAGGGTTGCTCCTAGGCTCTGGCTATCTTGCTTTGCCTACCCGCTGGTCATCACACCCCAGATCTGAATAGAAAGCCTTGAAAGTTCAAGCATGCGACGTGAACTGAGGACCTCAATCATAAACAATGTTTGAGGAGACTCCATGCAGTTCTCCCAGGCTGAGGGTAGTTTCTGATTGATTTGATCAAAGAATCCATCCCACAGCCACTGCCTGCACCTGGGACACACACAAGGGAGGGAGGGGGAAAACATCTGATAACTAGGGTAGTCACCTGCTTCTGTACCCTCCCAACAAGATATTTGTGTCGGGTGTGTCTGACTTTTTTGACATTCCATATGCTGAGCTTAGTGGTTGACCAATACGGTGGTTGCAATCTCTATGGCAGTGCCATTTTGATTTTGTATTTTTGTCTGCCGACCTTGGTTCCTCTTTGTGTAGCTGTGAATTTTTGTTTTATTACTGACTATCAGCCCATCCCTCTTGAGTTTTTTGGCTGAGTAGTTTTCGTTATTTCCTTATTAAATTAACTGTAGACTAATTATCTCGCCTCCGTCTCCGCATTTTGGGGTTCACACTTTTGGGATTCCAGAGTGGGATGTCACTGGCACTTTGACCTGAGCATTGGCAGGATGCCTACCGCTGCAATAAGCTTTTCAGCTTTAACATATTATACATCGCACATCAATGCCAGACAGAGGCATCTTGGACCAGGACATTTAAATATGGAGAAATGAACACAAAACACCTCCCATAATTATCTCTCTAAACCTACCTCTTCTCAGCGAGCCAAACCCACATTGCCCCAGTGTTCTTTGAAGCACAAGTTTTAAGTCAATCAAGAGACCCCGGATGCTAGCTTTATTATCTTGATGGTTTTCAGATAATGGAGTTGGCATTTATGTAAATTTAGGTGCAATGGATGTCAAAGAGTTTTGTTTCCAACTGCACATCCTTATCAAGCCCGTCACTCAGAAATTCTATTATTCTAGTTCATAATTTTCTTTGCTTTCAGCTGCTGGTGATGATCAGCTGGTGAGGAAGGAGTCCTCTGAAGAAGGCGCCGTCTCCTGGAGAATCTATCACAGATACTGCCAGGCAGCAGGAGGTCTGATACAGACAGTCCACATGTATGAACTGGAATAAATGCATACAAATGACACATGGCCAAACCAGCTGTATTTGGTGTGACTGTTTTACTTCAGGGTACTTCATCATCTTCCTTGTTATGATTAACTTCATTCTGATGATTGGATCCACAGCCTTCAGCAACTGGTTTCTCAGTTTCTGGCTGGGGCAGGGTGATGGGGTGAGGAGCATATCTTCCCTTTCTCTCACATATACATTTACACACATTAAACTCCATGGTCACAGTATTTGTAATTATCAAATGTTTTTATTTTATTTTATTTTCCAGTTAAAAAATGCTACAAATCCGGGTAGCATCTTAGACAACCCGCGCCTGAGATTTTACCAAATGATTTATGGTGTGGGGATTATTGCCACGGTGACACTTGCCATCATCAAATGCTTCTTTTATACTGGAATCACCTTGAGTGCCGCCTGCCATCTGCACAACATCATATTCAAGAAGGTAACATTTTATATACAGTGGAACCTCGGTTCTCGAACATAACTCATTCCGTTACACTGTTTGAAAACAGATTTGTTCGGAAACCGAAGCTATATTTCCGATAAGAAATAATGGAAAATAGGTTAATCTGTTCCTATGCACCAGATAAATACCCATTTGTATACCTACAATTATATTATTATGTAACTACGTGTATCTAAACAACAGATAACACATAAAAGTGTAAATAATACAAAAACAAAAGCATAATTAAAGTAATAATAATTTTTTCCCCTCAGATTATGTCCAGTCCTATGAGTTTCTTTGACACAACACCAGTTGGACGCATTCTCAACCGCTTTTCCAAAGATCAGGAGGAAGTGGACACTGTGCTTCCCCTCCATATGGACCCTTTCTTGAATTTTAGTCTCATGGTCATGTTTACCATTATTATTATCTCCAGTGTTTTCCCCCCCATGCTGGTTGTTGTGGCTATTTTGGGAGTCTTTTTCACCCTCATTCTTTTGTGAGTTTGATAGCCAATAATTGAATTATTTAATTATTAGTTGAATTGTGCAATATTCTCTGCCACATAACATGCTCTAATGCTCAAATTCTATTAGATTTGTCCTTTTGAAGTAAATATAATAGAGGTCCCAAACAGGAATTGTTGGAGAATGGGATCATAAAAATGTCATATGATTAATTTGCCGAGTGACATGAATGTAATTTGCAAGATTTAGATTGTCATACAATTCTTGCATTTATGAGTATTTTAGGACAAGCATTAGTCTACAGGAATATAACAACATATTAAAGAAGTATACAGTACTGAATATTACCTGTGATTCCCCTGCAGTATATTCCAGAGGAGTATCCGTCAGATGAAGAGGATGGAGAACATCAGTCGTTCTCCCGTCATCTCTCTCAGCACCTCTACCCTGCAGGGCCTCAGCACCATCCATGCCTACAACATAAGAGACAGCCACATAGAAAAGTAAGATGCCAGCGATCCTCATGTTAATCAATTTTCTTTACTAACCTCATGTGCTTGCTGATGATGACAAAATATCTTCCTTCTGTTGTACATTTATGCAGATGATGATCTTTCAGTTACAGTTTCTCACATTCTGTTCTTTATTGTAGATACTTTTATTATCTGCAGTATGTGAGTAAACACCATCCTTTTTCATGTTGTAGATTCAAGACACTGAATGACATCAACTCCAACCAGTACTTATTGTTTCAGTCTGGAACACGTTGGCTATCCTTCTGGCTCGACTTCATGGCTGCAGTTATAGGTTTGGTGGTGTCTCTGTTTGTAGTACTCGGCGATAATGAAGTCATCAATCCAGCTTCGAAAGGCCTGGCCATGTCCTACACCATACAGGTAAACAAAGCAGATGGATGAACATGAGTTTATTTTTAGAAAGAGGAGACCTCCAACATGTGTTTATACACCTGTTTGTTGCCTAGTTGACAGGCATGCTTCAGTATGTAGTGAGACAATCTACCGAGGTGGAGGCCAGGTTCAACTCGGTGGAGCGGCTGCTGGAATACATCACAGTGAGAACTCTACTCTTCTTTGCCTCAGAAAAATAGCAGAGGTTTTCTGGCTGCTACCACCGATATATCCACCCACATTGGTCCTCCTACAAATGCTGCTGTGTTTTTGTTTGACCAAAAAGGACAACGCTGCAATTTATTATCATCTGACACCCTTATTGTCCACTCACTCACACAAGATCTTAATTATTGTGTCCAGGGTTGTAAGTCTGAGGCCCCCAGACACATACCGGTAGCTGATGCTCAAATCCCAGAGGACTGGCCAAAGAGTGGAGCCATTACCTTCCAGGGCTATAGCATGAGGTACAGGGAGAATTCACCCATTGTCCTGAATGAGCTGAATTTCCACATCCAAGCTGGAGAGAAACTGGGAATCGTGGGAAGAACAGGCTCTGGTAAGGCAGTTTACAAAAATGTCAAGTTAATTTAGATATCAAAATGATTGCAGGGCCGAGATGATGGTTCTCCTTGAAGCACAGTACCGGTACGTATTACTCTGGGAGACTCCTGATTACAGGAGCCGTAATGCTCCGACAATCCATCAAGCAGTGCGGCTTCGTAGCTCACCAAAGTCTTACTAAAACATTTTGACCGATTTTTGAGCGCCGTGTACCACATAAAATTGGTTTGAGGTCAGTAAGCAAAACCAGAATTAATAGAGAAGGCGTACCGTGTTATAAGGCGCATCGTTGATTTTTTAGAAAATGAAAGGATTTTAAGTGCGCCTTATGGTCCCAAAAATACGGTAGGTCACGGAAGCGATTGGCAGTCCTGTGAGTCTTCACGCCATGTTCTGTTTTAGAAAGAGACAGTCAGGTGAAAGGGAACATGGAGATGGGGAGAGGAATCAATGGCTTTTTCTAATATAGTAATACCTTGACATACGAGCATAATTCGTTCCAGGACTGAGCTCGTGACTTAAATCACTCGGATGTCAAATACTTCTTCCTCTCAATTAGAATTCCTTTGCTAAATATAATTAATCTATCCTTTCTTACAGGCTATGTATCCCAGTCTTTTAAAACAGCAGTCAAAAAACCAACAATGGATCCCGGTGTATTAGCTAATTATAGTCCAATTTCCAACCTTCCATTTCTGCCTAAGATTTTAGAGAAAGCAGTTTCCAGTCAGCTGTATGTGAATTCTTACAAGGCAAGAAGTTATTTGAGGTTTCTCAGTCAGGTTTCAGAGCTCATCATAGCACAGAGACAGCATTAATGAAAGTCACAAATGACCTTTTAATAGCATCTTATAACGGACTTCTCTTCGTGCTTATTTTATTAGATCTCAGTGCAGCCTTTGACACAATAGTTTATCATGAGTCGCGTGCCATATTACATAATAAACATAAATGCAGCACAGTCAGCCGATTATCATGTATCATGATTGTTGAGTTTGAGTTTATTTAAACAGGGACAATACATATTCATGAACATTTACACGTAAATATGTAAGATTATAGCCAATGGCTAATTTCCATCTTTAGTCCCTTTGACATCAACAACATTAAACAACAAAATCAATAAAACAACAGTCATAACAAATAGAACAGTTCTACTAAATAGTACAAAATAATAATGAGGATGATGACATTATCAGAAAATCTGCGGATGGTAGCCCAACAATTAGCCAAAGGTAAACAAATATATAAGTTTTGGCATGGGTGTGGGTACAATGTTGCTCTTCCAATAGCCATGCTTTAAATTGTTCGGAAAAAGAGGTCAGAGTCGGGAGTTCACGTATCGTGGTTGGGATAGAATTCCAAGTGTGAGAAGCACGAACAGAAAAAGTGGCTCGACCAAGGGCACTTTTTCTAAATGGAATGATACAGTCACCTCTAGAGCCTGTTCTTGTTGATGTGTTTGAGTTTATTTTGACAAATTCTTGTAATGGAGGAGGTGCTCTGCCATGGAAGATTTTATAAATCAAGATTGCATCGATGTGTTTAACAGTGTTGTCCCAGCTTAATCGCCCATGTTTCTTTAATATATGACAGTGATGATACCTATTTGGCTTTTTATCTAACACTTTTAGAGATTGTTTACAAACAGCTTCAATCGGTTGTGGAGTCGTTTTACAGGCCGATGCCCAACTTGTTACACAGTATGACGTGTGTGACATGATCATAGTGTCATTATCATTACATATCATTATCATGTACTCATATGCATTATACAAATCTTAGCAACCTTATTTTGTTGACAGCCATGACAATATTGTGCTAATAGTAACCCTACCTTTGTAAACCATTCTGGCCATTTGTGTGTTTGTAGGGAAATCCTCATTAGGAGTGGCTCTGTTCAGGTTGGTGGAGCCGGCAGCAGGAACCATCCTAATAGACGGAGTTGAGATTATGTCCATTGGACTGACGGATCTCCGTAGCAAGTTGTCTATCATCCCCCAGGACCCTGTGCTTTTCATTGGAACTGTCCGGTGAATAATGTCTCATCTTTATGTATCCATGTACTGTTTTAATTGGTTTGTTTGTCACATATTTAAGCTACTGTGATATTGCTGTGTGTGTTTGCCAATAGATACAACCTGGACCCTTTCAGTAACTACACCGATGAGGAGATTTGGGAGGCACTGGACAAGACATACATGAAGGACTCAGTACGTTAATGTTAACAGTAATGTACATTTACAGTCTGAGGAAGTATTTGGTCATTTATATAAACCAAATTAGCATCTGCCAATTTTTATACATACATTTCCCAAAAACTGTGAATTTGTGCTCAATTCAGCTCAAGCCTTGTAGACAGTGACAAAGTGTGGAATTCAATGAGGTTATTTCTTTGCCAGCATACGTCTGCTTTACTGTTAGAATGACATAAAAAGGAATTTTGATGAGATTTGTATGAGCGATGGAATTGGGATGGAAGTAATTGTATCCCATCTTTAGATATACAGCAGGGGTCGGCAACCTAAGACACGTGTGTCATGACTGGCACGCGAGGGCATTTATTTTGGCATGCATAGAATATTAAGAGGCAAAACAAATATTGTAGATTATTAGATTGAACACCTCGCTAGAAATAGAGCACTGTCAGAGAGCAGACAGAGAGAATCCAAAAGCACGACAGGAGAAGGGAATCCAGAAACGTAACTTTAATGTTCAAGCACAGGTGGACAGTCCACACCAGCAGATCAGGATAGGGGCAGGGAGATAGATAAGTTCCAGGAAACAGGCAGAGTTCACAAAACAAGTAATCAGACCAATCAGGAAGACAAATCCAAGCTTCGTCTCCATCGTCCTCGTGAGTTTTCTCTTTCACTGTCATCCTTACCATTTTCTTTCTTTGGACACATTACTTATAACTAATATTCACAAATACAGCGAAAATTACTGAACGGGTGAAGCAGGCTTGGGGCGCTCGCATCTCAAATTCACGCTTGCATCTCAATGCAAAATATTCCTTGCAGTCAGGCTCATATCTCGGAACGCTCGTGTGTTGAGGTATTACTGTATTATATATATCATTGCATTGCAAGATGCATTCTTGATTCTACCTTCATGGATAATACTGTAGCTACAGTACTTGGACAACAATGACTAATACAAATTAGATTTCCAAGATATTCCACACAACAGTTCATGTGTCCAAGTTTTAATTTAAATATGTTTACCTGGCAAAACTAAAGATGATACCGGTCCAGATGTGAGAGGTAGGATTTTTTTTATGGTCAAGGAGTCATATAATAAGGTTTAAACTATTATGGGACGATTGCTCTTAGAAGTAATTATATAATTTATGCTGCTGAGGATATTAAGTTTATGTTATATGACAGCGTTCAGGGTAATTTGTTGCCATGGTGCTTATAGTAGCAGCAGCTCCTTTTTTCATGGCCTAAGAGAGTCATTCAAACATTATTTAAAATTATAATATTCAGTGGTGTCTGAAGTATTGCCAGCTTTTAACCCTTTATAGGGCACTTATTAAAATATTTCAAAATCCAACCGTAGTGTTCTTGGAGGACTTTATTTCTGTTATAACATTTTTCACTGTAGAAAATCAAATCGCCAAAAATAGTCACTTTCCGAATAAATGGTGAATACAGATTGCAAAATCTGTGAACGAGCTGACCTGGCTGTATTTTGATGATCTAGAAGAGATCCTGGATTTTGGATCACTTTGAAAAAAGCATTGACAATGCAGTCAATGGAGCTTCTAATTTTATTCCTAAATACCTCAGTTGATTATTGACTGGTATTTATGGAATTTGACAGTCATGTAGGGTGGGGACCTCTATCTCACGACCGAATTCCATCCGGATCGGATCCAGATTGCGTTTGTGTTTTGGCCTACTGTGCATTTAATATTAGATATAGAGCGTTGACTTATAGCTGAGTCAATTCTGCATCGGAGCATGTAAACAGATTTGTTACTTCCATCAAGGAGTTTATGTTTTTGACAGCATCTGTTTGTCTGTTAGCGGGATTACAGAAAAGGTCTGGGTTTTTTTTGCATTCCTCAGATCTCCAGACTGGACGGGCAACTAGATGCTCCGGTGCTTGAAAATGGTGAAAACTTCTCTGTAGGAGAGAGACAACTGATTTGTATGGCTAGAGCACTGCTCCGCAACTCCAAGGTTTGTACAGGTGTCTGTCCCCTCTGAATTAATTACCCTCGCCAAAGGGGAGGCGAAGGTATTGTAATTGGGTCTGTTTGCCTGTCTGTCTGTCTGTCTTTCTGTTTGTTTGTCTGTCCGCGCGCATAACTCAAAAACTAGTAACCCAATCAACTTGAAATTTTTACACAAGCAAGGTTCTGTCCGTGGCTCGGTCCTCCCCGAGAATGGCGTTGATCCGGATCTGAAGCCAGATTTTAGAATTGTTTAAAGGATTCTTTAACATTGCGAGATAAGGCACTTGGAGGCGAGGGTCTGCAATCTCTGATTGATCAGCTTGTTTGATTTGTATCGGTTCTTTGCTGCTGCTGAACATGCCTGTGTTGCAACACAAACTCAAATTCCATGTAATTTTTATTCATTTAGTTCCATATCTCACCTAATTTCTCCTTTCGACTCTGCACAATCTCAAACCATGTATCTCTCTAACGATAGATTCTTTCGTTCATGTTTTTTTCCCTTCATGTGTGAATGCATGGTATAGTTCTCCAAGAATGTATTTTCTTGAGAGGAATTTCACTTCAACCACAAAGCCATGTTCCATTTTTTTCTTTGATTCTGCTGTCATCACTTCAAAATTGAAGTCTTTACCAGTATACAGCATATGACCATTTCCAATGATTTAGGGGGGAAATGCATGCAGTTAAAATAGATTTATTTGATTATCACTAACGGGACTGATTTGAGCTTAAAAATAACTTAATGAAGTTGAAACCTTCAATTTTTTAAAATGAGGACCTTTTATGCTCTCAAACTTAATGACTGTTGTATTGTGTGTCATGTGGAAAATAATATTAGTATTAAATGCTCTGTTGCTGTTAAAAAACTGAAATAAAATTTAAGTGGAAAAAAAAAAACTTAATGACTGCTGGGATAGGCTCCGGTAGATCCCGCAATCTGGTTTTCGCATTAAGCAGTTAAGAGAATGAAGAATTTTGAACAACTAACTCTGTGAAGGTGAAAAATAATCCTCAGTCATCAGTCTTTATGAATTATTCCCCTTTCCTGCTGTCATCTGCACAAACTCTCTCTCCTGTGGTGCAACAGATTATTCTTTTAGATGAGGCAACAGCATCCATTGATGCGGAGACAGACACCTTGATCCAAAGCACCATCAAAGAAGCCTTCCAGGGCTGCACCGTGCTCACCATCGCCCATCGCACCAACACTGTGATAAACTCAGACCGCATTCTGGTCATGGACAGTGGAGAGGTAACAAACAGAATCACTATTTATTTTTTATCCTGAAGCCAGACTTACAATACATGTTCTCCCTGACAGGTGGCAGAGGTGGACAGTCCAGACGTGCTGAGACAAAGACCAGATTCTCACTTCTATTCACTCCTTGCTGCTGCTAACACTATGAACACCTGAGCCACTGAAGCCCAGTGACACGCCAGCTCCTCAGCACTAACAGCAAGAGGGACACTAGTTACCTCCGCCGAGGCGAGGTGGAGGTTATGTAATCGTCGGAGTCTGTCTGTCCATCCGTCCGTTAATTTGCCTTTAAACTATGTTACCAGGAACAGATGATTAAATTCTGGTGATGATCCAGAAGAGATCCTGGATTCTGGCTCAGTTTGAAATATTAACATTGTAGTCAATAGAGCTTCAAAATCGGTTGTTCAATATTTTGGTTGATTATTATGGAATTTGAAACAGTCTTGTAGGGTTGTGTTAGAGCTTTCCTCAACTCTCCCCGGTTCTTTGATCCCATTCATATGTGTGTACTCAATGAAGAGAATGTTGGTCAAGTTTATACATTTATGTAAACGATAAATCAGGTACAAGTTGGTGAGGAAACTCAGCGCTGAGGTTAGGCCATGTTCCTTGTGTCTGTCCCAGGGCCCAAACCAAACAATGTCTTCTTGCCGTCTCCTTTTAACACATTCGTTTCAGTCCCTCCCCTAAGGGTGGGGCTTCCCCCCAGCCTATCTGAAACCCCTGTGTATCAGTTTACAATGTGATGTCTCATATGTGACTTAATGTATATACTTAATCAGTATAGTCCATTTATCTAAATGTTGTGCAATCCTATTGGTCTGTCGGCATGCAATTATGTTGTGGAATTCCATCTAATGTGGAAATTCCCTACAGTTGGGACCTCTATCTCACCACCAAATTTCATTCAAATCGGATCTACAATGACGTTTTAACAATGAAAAATCCCATTTACGGATTAAAAAATCTGTTTAAAATACACATTAAGTCCAATTCACTTTTACTTTTCATGGTTGGTGTGTAAAGATACCAAGAACAATTTATAACCTTTTGGTGATGATCCAGATCACCATATGGATGAGCTGCTCGGCAGAGGTCTGCACTCTCTAAGCGCTTTTCTAGTTATTGTATTGATTTACACAACCAATCTTGTTTTGCATCTTGTGTAGCTGAGAGGTGGGGTTTCATGCAAGAATATCGCTGATAATGATAAATAATGATGTCTTTATTGCTCTTTTTGTTTACTGATAATACTGAAATAGTCTTACTGGAAAAAAGTAGTGCTTATGTCCTATTGTTTAGACACTATTTAAAGCATTATTTATAGATTGTTATGTCTTTGTCTGCTGCCACTTTGCAGCCATGCTGATCGATGCCTTTGTCCAGAAATAGAAAGGGAAATGTCCTATATGATATGAGACAAATAAGCAAAACACGTTTTAATATCTAGCATGGGTCGTTGATGAATGATTAGTTACTTGCACTTATTTACAAACGACAAGTGTTGCACTAACCCAGGGGTGTATAAAGTGTGCCATGGAGGGCCGAGACACTGCAGGTCTTCCTTCAAGCCGGTCACTAAAGCAAGTGATTTTAATTAGCAACACCTCCTTCAATTTGGGAGAAGGAGATCATTAGTGAGATCAGCTGCTGGAGAGATGGTTGGAAAGAAAACATGGAGTGCCTCGGCCCTCCATGACACGGTTAGGACACCTCTGTACCTTTTCTTGACTGACCGAACAACCCCCATTCATTCAGTGAATGGAGTGACGGTAGCCAGTACTGCTTTTTTGGGGGGGGGCTTAGTATATTTTTGATTGGGGGGTGGGAGTGGGCAACATGAGCAATAAAATCGACTTTTTTTTGCCACGAATACAAGGCTACAAATGCTCCTGTGTTTATTTAGCAATTGTGAAATTCATTTATGAGATTGGTATTTCAGCTTGAATGTCAGAGTATTTTAATATTTTCATTCTATTCTACATTCACACTTAGATGGAAAAATATTTATCATAATTTGTGGTGTAACTGAGAAATAAAATTAAGAAATGAAGTCTAAAGCATACTGCAACATTTGTAGTCATCTTTTTTCTTTCATTTATTCTTTTATAGGGAACTCATTGAAATACTTTAAAAATCAACGATCATCTCATCTACAGGCGCTTTTCCGCTTTGCAGGTCACGGGTCTACTGGAGCCTGACCTCGCTTGCTATGGGCGAGAGGTAGGGTACAACTCGGACGCAATGCCAGCGCATCTCAGGGCCACAGAGACACTCATACACTACAGACTATTTGGACCTAAATTGCATGTTTTTGGTGGTTGGAGCAAACCCACATGGACATGGGGAGAACAAACGAACTCTGCACAAACAGAATTCGAATACAGCACCTTTTGCTGTGAGGCGACAGCACTGTCCACTACGCCAGCGATCCGCAACCTTTTTCCTGACCGGACCGGTTTCATGCCGGGCAATTTTTTCACGGATCGGTAATGAAATAAAAAAAAGAGGACTGTAATCTTACCAATAAACGTTATATAATGACTTGCAATAACTATTAAACAAGTATTACATTAGTTGTGGTCTCAATAATTGCTTCTGTCCTTCATGTTCACGTTTTTTTCTTTCATAAATTCCACATTCTTGTCTTTTAATCCAGAGTTCTTGGTCTCTGTGCCAAAGCAGTTTTGAACCCTTCATTGCCTCATTAACGAAGATAATCAGCTGTTGTAGATAAACCCGTGTTTTAAGTCTGACTCCTGGTTTGTCTGTTAAAATACATTTTCTTTTCTTCTTCCTCAGTTGGACTTTATACCCTTAGCAAAGAAGCTCTCCAAAGAGTGTTTTTTTGTTTGTTTTTATTAATATAAAATTAATATTTATTAAAATATAACATTCAAATATTATTCATGGAAATATTGTAGGGGAAATGCAAACATATATACACAAACATGTTAGGTAATATAGAGGCTAAATTTAAAGTGATCCCTGACAGTTTTGAGAAATCGCTCTAGAAACACAAGAATTTACCTCTACTACGTAAATACATAGAAAAAAATATATTGTAGCGAGCTCAAGGAGAAGAACCACACTGGAATTGAGCATGTGTCAACAAGCACCTTTATTGTAACACAGGACGACCTGGCTGGACGCGGATGCTGCGCTGCGGACATTCAACGCAATACCCCTCTCACTCATGGTGACAAAAGCACAACCCAGTCACTCCCATGATGCATTGCGCCTCACGTGATCTCGCGTGATCGCTACAATATAATTATTTCTTATAATATATAAAGTATGGCGTGGGTTCTCTCCGGGTTCTCCAGCTTCCTCCCACCACCAAAAACATGCAGCTCAGGTGGATTGGTTACACTAAATTGTCCGTAGGTGTGAGTGTGTGTGTGGCTGGTTGTCTGTCTCTGTGTGGCCCTGCGATGGACTGGCGGCTTGTCCAGGGTGTCCCCTGCCTCTCGCCCATTGACTGCTGGGATTGGCTCCAGCTTGGCCCGCGACCCGATAACGGATTAAGCGGTTGGGACAATGAATAAATGAATGAATATAAAGTATGTTTTGTTTGGGGGCCGCCAATGTTGTTTACATCGGAAGGCATTCTGGGTGTGACGTGAAACGGCTGCAGCACCGAGCTCACTGCTATTGTTACCCTCGCCGAAGGGGAGGTGAGGGTATCGCAATTGCGTCTGTTTGTTTGTTTGTTTGCTTGTTTGTCTGTCCGCGCGCATAACTCAAAAACTAGTAACCCAATCGACATGATTTTTTACACAAGCGAGGTTCTGTCCGTGGCTCGGTCCTCCCCGAGAATGGCGTTGATCCGGATGTGGATCCAGATTCTAGAATTATTTTTACATCTGGAATTGTGCCTGTGCTGTAACATGGAAGTGTCACTTTAAGAGGGAGGGACATGATGGGGAAAAAGAGTCCAGAAGGTGTCTTGTAGTATGCAGGAGACAAAAATATTACTTGACGTTACTGAACTGAGGACTGTAATTAAAAGTTGCCAAACGAAGATGAACGTGAGTCCAGTCGTTCATTTCATTTCAGGGGTGCAACATAAAAGTTGTATCTTTTCCCGTTCCGGAGCAGCAAGCTAGAGCAGGTTTGGCCCCTCTGATCCGGAAGCCCTGTTTACTGTCTCACAAGATCGAATAGTCTATTGGAGGCGAGGGTCTGCAATCTCTGATTGTCTTTCTAGTTTAGTATGGCAGTGATTTTTTAGCAGCAATCAGCTCCTCCGTTCAGCCTTTACAGTCGGACCCACAGCGTCAGCAACAACGTGAGGACAGTCAGGAAGAAGCCAGAGATTAAGATCAACGGGAGAACTCTGTATTTTGTCGTTTTGTTCTCCGTGGCATCTGCGTCGCCATGCCAACAGAGAGAACGAGAGAGAGAGAGCGAGGGAGAGAGCGTCTGCTGTAAAGAGCTCCACCTCTGCCCTGAAATAGACTCCGGCAACTTCCATGCCCTGCTGAAGCCGAGATAGCGTTGGAAAATGAATATCAGCTGTTGAAGAGGTATGAATTGTATTCATAAATTCTTTTGTGTACTGCTATTTTGACAGTGTATCACCAATGAGTTATTGTTGCCGGAAGTCAGAATCTGTGAATATATTTCCAACTTTACCAAACTGCAAAAGGTTTTATATTCTATGACTGTATAGGCAATTAACCAAAAGAATGAAATAAAAATAATTAAGATCGCTAAAATGAAGATTCACCTGAAAGACTTCTACCAGTCATATTTTCTGACAGATAATAGAACAGAAAATCTCATGAAAACCCGTACCGTAGTGTTTCATAGTAGTTTTACCGGTTATTTCCACAGTCATTTTGCATGATGTCTGACAAAAAACGTAGGCAAACAGTAATACTCCAAATGTAGTGTACCTTTGTCACTTTGTCATTTCAGTCGAAAGAAACAAAACAAGCCTGAGGCAACCGTGCAAAGGCAGCATATTGCCAACAGCTAGTGCCAAGACTCTCACAGATGCCTGAAGTCGACGCTGGTGCAAGAATCATCATGAACGTATGTAGCAAACTTCTATTCTAATTTCTGAAGACTCGTAGCAAAAGTATATGTTTAGGGAAACAGAGAAAAGGTGTAAGGTGACTTAACAGGTACCCGAAGGTAGATTTGGCTTACAGCAGTTACACTCTGCTGCTGGTTGCAGCGTGCGCATGCGCCCGGGCAATGCGGGTGAAGTGTCTTGCCTAAGGACACAACGACAGTGTACACATGTGCCTGAGCCAATACTGGTATTGGGTGGAAATAAACAGATTGTCGCGCTGTTCGTAGTGCGTTCAATTATTTCTAAAACGTCAGGATTTCATATGTCCAACATTGATAAATACATCATTGAATGCTCTCCATCAGAAGAGAGAGCGTGCGTCAGAGCCAAGCTGCGCAGAGACTGTTTCTCCGTAGGGTATGCGGTTTTCATGGCCCCACAAACTGTTTCCCTTCACCACTCCCCCCCCACTGTGGCATCCGAGGGTGCGCTCTCGGAGCCTACGCGTCACACTCATCATCTGGTGCTGCTGCCTGCAGGGGCTGTCAGCATTCAGGCTAAATCACAATCAGAATATTTACAATAATATATACAAATACTTAAAAGTGATAGAAGTTTACAATGATGCATCTAAATGGAACAAATTACCGTATTTTTTGGATTATACGTCGCTCCGGATTGTAGGTCGCACCAGCCAAAAAATGCATAATTAAGAAGAAAAAACCATATACAGGTCGCACTAAAAATTAAAGACACTAATCCCTTCGTTTTCGTTTTTATCGATTTTAAAATCGATTTATTTTGCTCGAGGAGTTTTACGTGGCTCTGTCCGGCTGTTCCCGTCACTGCTCGTTGAGAATCGGGTTGGTGACGTCACTAGCGACGGAAGCCGGCAGGAAGTGCCGAGCGCTCCAGCCCCATGTGGGATGTGTTTATTACGACGGAGAGAAACAAGAAAGCTAACTGCGATTAGCCCCCCCGTAAGAGAAGCAGCCCCCCGGCTAGCAGTTAGCACCGCGACGGAGACAACAATAAGGGACTGCGTTTAACCTGCACCGACTGGAGCCCCCCCCCACACACACTGGGGGGGGGGGGGGGGGCATGGCTTGCTGCATTAATGAGACATGAGAAGAAGACGCGCTGATGGAGCCCCCCTGATGGAGCCCCCCCTCAGCCAGGAGGCCCTGGAGATGGTCTGGATGAACCGTGGATTGGATTAGAGACGGACGACGAGGACACTGAACACGTTGGTGAGTGGTTCTAGTCCCAAATACATTAGTCTTGTTGACCTTTTATGCTGATATAAAATGTAACTACCGTATTTTTTGGATTATACGTCGCTCCGGATTGTAGGTCGCACCAGCCAAAAAATGCATAATTAAGAAGAAAAAAACATATATAGGTCGCACTGGAGGATAAGTCGCATTTTTGGGGAAAATTTATTTGATAAAATCCAACACCAAACAACATATAGCACAAAGAACATGCTAACACGTTTACCAAAATATCAGGTTTTATTCAGAATCACGAAATCCAAGGAAATCTTCATCCTCGGTGTCACTTTTGAACAACTCCCCCAACTCGGCAGGTAGACAAGACGCCGCTTCCTCTTCTACGTCGCTTACATCAGACTCGTCGTCAGTTGCAGTTCCAATTATTCCAGCCTTTCTGAATCCCGACAGGATGGTTGCGGTTGTCACTGAAGCCCATGCTTTGTCGATCCATTCAATGACTTCCAGGAAAGTTGCATGGCGCATTCTCCCAGTTGCCGTGAAGCTGTGCTCTCCATCCGTCATCCACTGCTCCCACAGGTTACGCAAAACTGACTTAAAGCTCCTATTCACGGAGATATCAAGTGGCTGGAGTATTTTGGTTAAGCCTCCAGGGATGATGGCAGGTATGGAGTTGAGAACTTTTAATTTATTTTTTAACTGTGGTGTGATGTGCGCTCTCATGCTATCCATCACAAGCAGAGCTTTGCGTGCTCTAAAGAAGCCATCTGGTCGCTTATTATAACACTTTGTAAGCCACAAGTTCATCATTTCTTGATCAATCCACCCTTTCTCGTTCACGGCGATTTCAACTGAGGAGGATTGGATTTTTGGCATGGTTTTTCGTTTGAAAATGACCATCGGTGGCAGTTTTGATCCGTCTCCACAACATGCCAGCACCACTGTGAAGTGTGGTCTCTCATGACCAGTTGTAACGATATTCACACTTTTTTGCCCTTTCTCTGCAACACTTCGGCCCATGGGGATGTCAAAAGTGAGGGGGACCTCGTCCATGTTAATAATATGATCCGGTGTCACGTTGTGATCACTTACATGCTTTTCAATGAACGCGCGGAAACTGTCAACCTTGGCTTGGAAGTCCGCTGGCAGTTTTTGGGACAGTGTCGTCCTAGCTCTGATAGAGAGGCGTTTGCGTTGCATGAAGCGGTAACACCAAGAAGGTCCTCCCGCAAAGCCGTTTATATTCACCTCCCTGGCAACCACTTGGGCGCGGAGACGCAACTGCACCGTTGACAAACCTCTCCCAGCAGCACGTTGTTCAAGCACCCATGCGTGAACTCGTTCCTCCAACTGTGGCCACCTAGCTTGTTGCCCGCGATTAGCTTTCTTTGTTTTCTTCATTTCAGTAAGCATAACCTCCGCTTTTCGCCAGTCCCTTACAAGTTTTTCGCTCACTCCAAACTTTCTTTCTGCTGCTCGATTGCCGTTTTCGGCTCCATATTTCACTATCTGAAGCTTGTAAGCCGCGGCATATGACTTTCTTTTCGGCCCCATTTTCAATTAGCCCTTCTAATTGGTGTTTTTAGATAACAGGTGTGACAGATAAATATGAACCTCCAGAAACCGCGACAGATTCTGACGGGTCACAGAGTTCCCTGTAACACCTGTTATAGAAATGTGTAGGCTACTGTCTCTGCGCTCACAGATTTTGTAAAAAAAGCATATATAAGTCGCTCCGATTTATAAGTCGCACCCCCGACCAAACTATGAAAAAAAACGCGACTTATAATCCGGAAAATACGGTACCTTCTATGTCGTAAAGTTTTTGTGGGTGGTGGTCTCAGTCTAATTGTCCGTGTGCTCCTTCGTTGTACCAGGAGCTGATGGAGGGGGTGGGGAGTGTTGTTCCGGATGCTTCAGTTTCTGAAGCATCCTTCTCTCCATCACTGTCTCTAAGGAGTCCAGATTAACCCCAACAACGTCACCTGCCTTACGGATGACTTTATTGAGTCTCTTTGAGTCTGCGACCCTCAGTCTGCTGCCCCAGCACACGACAGCAAACAGAATGGACTAGAGACCATAGATTAATAGAACTGATGGCACTTCCTGATCAGCACTTAAATGGCACTATGGGGCGTGCTTCTCACTGTCATGTGACCACGGATTGTTCCATTATGGTTGATTGTATATTGTATTTCTTGAGTGTGTGTTTGTATATGAAAGTTAACATCCGTATGGAAGTCGGTATGTGCCAATTCCTGGAGTTATTATTTATTGATTATTCGGGAATGAGTTGTTCATAATGTGTCAAGTATTACCTTAAAACCCCTGTAATTAATAATTGGTTTGCCCAGGGGAGGGGCTAATGGGTATTTGAGGGGAGCTCTGGTCAATTAGAGGAGAGAGTGCTTTTGAGTGAGTGATAGCATGGGTAGCTCATGGTACCAGAGTAAGTGTTACAACTATTTTGTTTTTGTATGTATTTTGGCCTGCACTAAGTATTTTTCACGTTTGCTGCTGTTTGTGGAATGGTGTAAATAAAATAGATCACTACACTGAAGTTTTTCTGGCTGAGCCACCATTTTTCCCATTTTTAAAACAAACCCGTGACACAAGAACAAACGGTAGCTTCCACTGACCTGTTCACATGTTGCTGTCATTGCCCCGATATCTTTACTTCTCCATTTTTTTCAAGTACATCTTTTGTTTTTTTTGCTTTTTAATGTGGAAATCTGTTGTTCTCTCCCATCTATCTTTTTGACTCTAAAGAATGACGCTTTCCAAAGGAGAAACAAACCTGAGGTCTCAAATGCAGATCATGCTGATTTGGACATCAATGAACGGGACAACCCTCCACAAGTCAAAAAATACCGCCAGGGCCTTCAGAACCTAAAGCCTTTCGCCTGCTCCTCAACAGAGTTAGTGTTTTTTAATGACATTGTTAGTCTGTTTGGATGCAATTAATAAATAGGCTTAAATGGATAATACACTATGGATGATAGCCTGATAATAGCTGTTGTTTTAATCTAAATGCCATTATGGCTGCTATACCCATAGCAGAGCTAATATTGGATGATGTTTCCTTGTCTAGTTCCCACCCAGTTGACAATGCAGGATTCCTGTCTTTTACAACCTTTGCCTGGATGACTCCTATGATGTGGGCCATATTCAGGAAAAGGATGGACATGACGACAATCAACCTGTCACCCTTTGACAAAGCTGACAGCAATGGAGAAAGGTTTGAATTTATTCTGGCTGATTCAGGGGTGCAATACTTCTCAAACAACATTTGACAGTATGGGACTCGTTGATAGCTGACAATTCTAGTTGCTGAAATTCTTGTCTGGAAATGGAATCGTGGTTAGGGAAACAATTCCAAACGTTGAATATCTGTAGTGCATTTCATGAGAGTGTTTGCTAACCCTAACCTTGACCTTTGTAATGATTTATCAAGGCTGAGAGCGTTGACTCTGATTTTATGTGGTACAGGCTCTTCCGACTCTGGAAGGAAGAAGTGGCAAAGGTTGGCTTGGAGAAGGCCTCTTTGGTTCGAGCAATAATTCAATTTCAAAGAACCAGGTTGATTGTATCTGTCTTCATTGGTATCATCGGCATGGTTGCTGCGTTCCTTGGCCCGGTAATTTCCGACAGCTATTAATGGTTTCCTCTGATGTTTGCCAAATAATAGAGCAATTCCTCTATTCTGCCAAAGAAGATGTTAAGAGATTCAAAATTAATTGAAAACATTGGGTTTTTTTAATAATTTGCAGAGCATACATGTACTGATAGAAAGGTTAGTTTGGAGGTTACAGAAAATACTTTAGCTTAAACATTTCTACAAATAAAAAATATTTTTGAAAAAATACGGGTGCATTTGTGGGATATTGTCTTTAGTGTTGTCACGATAAAATGTCAAAGTAATGTGTTTTAAATGTTGCTAGGGTCTGTAAATTCTCCTTTTCTGTAAGTAACTCAAAGTAACCTTCAGGATCTTATGAAGCTCTTCTCCCCCTGATATAATGGATTTGTCTTATTAATATATGATAAATGTTTAAGAAAAACATATTTTTATTTGCATTTTCTGCATGTAAACATCCATTTAAGGTTAAATGACTAATCCTTTCAATCTATCCCAATTTGTTTTCACTACATTTACAAAAATAATGGTGTTATGTCATTTTATACAGTTGATGTAAATGTATCCTCTATTTAAGTAAAATAATAATAATAATAATTGTGCCTCCACTTGAATAAATGTGTTTTAAGAAGATATTTGTTGGATTAAAATATATATATATGTCTCACTTACATGGGAGCATCATCTAGCATATGCTATAGATTAAATATAAAACACTGTTCCATATGCAAACACCTTATATTTTTATCTGTCTTCTCAGGCTATTCTGGTTCATAAAATCCTAGCATATGCTGAACACCCGGAGCAGTCCACAATACTGTATGGCGTTGGCCTGGCTTTTGGCTTGTTTACCACAGAGTTTTGCAGAGCCTTCTTCATATCTTTATTGTGTGCACTGAACCTGCGCACTGCAGTCAGGTTAAAGGGTGCCTTCTCTTCAGTGGCCTTTCAGAAAGTGATCTCTCTGCGGGTGCAAACCGGCATTTCAATGGGCGAGGTAACTAACCTATAAGAGTCAAAGCTTATTTGATGTAATTTACCCACATTTCTCCTGTAGTTTTTTCTTTGTCAAATCTTTGCCCATTAGAATCGCTGAGTTCAAAATGAAAGGATAAAAGTATTTTGATGGACCTGTATATATCAGACTATCAACAGGATTAATCAGAATTATGGATTGCCATGAAAATTGGGAGGATGGATCATTGGGCCCGGCCATTAAATTTCAGTGTGCATTGATACAGGGCTAAGTTTCTTACATCTTCTTAAAAATAGTAATATAGAGAGACAGATATAACATTTTCGTTAATTTATAAGGTAGTTAAATAATAACATCCTGATAATAATATCCTGGGTTTAGGTATTTACTGTATCTGTGCGTATAGTCTGGTGCAGATTCAATTAAAAACCTGGATTAAACCTGAACTATATTTAAATATATTGCTATAGGAGTAGTTTGCCCTGCAAGTACTCCTTACAGGTTTATGAGTTAGACTTTGAATAATACGTGACTGATTTAAAGTTCAGTGGAGGTGTGTGCTTTAATCAGTGCTTTTAAAACAGTAGAATATTGAAAATGTTATTGCTTTTGAAATATATTCTTATTTAGAATTTTACACAGGCAACATGTTTAAAAAACATTGGGACAGTGTCATGTTTACCATTGAGTTGCTTCACCTCCCTGAAAAAGAATTCTGCCTCATGCAAACATCTATAAAATCTATTGACACTGAAAACACTTGCATTTTGATCTTGCAGCAGATATATATTTTCTGTGTGTGTGAGTGTGCGTGACTTGTTCTCGCCTTCTTTGAAAAACTTGTCTTGAATGTTTCATTTGAAACTAAAACCTATTTGTGTGATGTGATCCACCATGTGTGTAACAAAGAAGAGAGAACAGAAACAAAGTGATAAAGACAAATCGTAACACTAATTAGAAATGGGATGGTTTGTGTGATTATTATTATTATTATTATTACTAAAAATGAAGCAGCAGAATTCTCAAATTCTGACTAACGTTCCATCTTGCTGATGTCAATAACTGCATTTCTTTCACTCTCTTCCTTCCAGATGATAAATGTTTTGAGCAATGATGGCCACAAGTTATTTGAGGCTGTAGTGTTTGCGAGCTTTCTGCTCTCTGCACCAGTCCTGTTTTTTGTGTGTATCATTTATGCCTGCTTCGTTCTGGGCTCCACTGCACTGACAGGAGTCTTCATCTACCTCATCTTCATTCCTGTGCAGGTTTGTATGTGTGCGCCTGTCTGCTTGTCTGTCTGTGATTATATTTTCCTGCAGTTTGTTTGGATACTCCTGGGTTATTCTTTAAAAAGTTCCACGTTACATATATGGATATTTTCCTTAACAAATTCTGCCAGAAGGATAGACCACAATGCTGCTTGTTTTCCATTGTCACTCACATTATTTTATTGTTTGTTTTTTGCTCTCAGTTTTATTTAGCCATGGTCATTAACAAGTTCGAATGGAAAGCCATGGTGTTAACTGACAGCCGTGTTCAAACAATGAATGAGATTCTGAGCAGCATCAAACTTATCAAGATGTACGCCTGGGAAGATTCTTTTGAGGAGAAGATTGCAGGTATGATTTAGGCAGCCTCATGCTTTATTACATTCAGATAAGTTTCTAATAGAAGCATTATTTGTACTCTCACTTTTGTGGTAAACACAAAAACAATCATGCAATATACATTCAGAATTGATTGATATTGTAAAATTGAATCAACAGTAGTTTGCTGTGACATGTTGTGAACTACAATACAATTTGCAAGAAATAATCCATGATTTCAACACTTAAAGATGATAACAGGAATGCACAGTAAACATAACTGTAATCAGCAGTGCATCATGGGAATGAGAGAAAAGTGTGAGAGCTAAAATTTGGAAAATAACAGACATCCTACAACCAGCTCAGCTTGTTCAATAATAATTCACTAATGAAGTTTGCATGTGCCGAGACACATAGCAGCCTGCAACAGTCCTTTATATAATTTCCCTATGGGAATATAATTTCCATATGGGATTATTAAAGTATTCTGATTCTGATTAAACGAGACACCATATTTCTGTGTTATACTAATTAAACATTGCTGGTTCGATGTCTCTTATTCAGAAAAACTAAATTATCAGAGTAACCGACCAAATATTGATGTTTTTATCGTGTGTTATGTATTATTGTATTATTGTAATATTTTCAATTCAATTGATAATAGAAAAGTATTTTAGTGATTTTATAGTGTGGTGTGAATGAAAAGGGTGTTCGTCTGTACTTTTATGTATTTTTTTTAGCATATTTCTCCAGTGTACCCTTTCCTCCAGAAGTTCATGTTTTCTTTGTCTGGTGCCTCATGTAAAGATTCATATCTTACAATTGTGAACATTTCAAGATCTGTCTCACTGTTTAGAGTTTAGACTCACGTCACAAGACATGTCTATACAGTCCATGATTAGGGGGTGTATTCTGCTGACAATGATGGTATCTTGGATGGAGGATGATCTATGTCGTTCAATGAAGTGTAATGACCTAGGTAAAAAGGCTGCTGGTGTCTTCTGCTGCCACGGACCAAGGCAGGTAAGAACCCAAATGCACGACAGGAGAGAGGGAATCCAAAAACAGAGCTTTATTTCCAGATCAGCAGACAAATCCAGATAGGGGCAGGCAAAGAGGCAGTTCCAAATATCAGGCAGAGGTCACAAACCAGGTAATCCGAATCGACAGGCAGACAGATCCCAAGGAGCAGGCAAAGAGAAAAAATCCAGGAATCAGGAAGGGGCGAAACACGGGAGAGCAATTTGGAATGCTGGAAGGGAGGAAACATCACTAACAATCTGGCAGTGATGTGTGGCTTGAACAGAGACTAAGTAGGGCACAGGCTGATGGGAGATGAGTTGCAGATGATGGCAGGAGCACAGGTTACAGGAATGAAGTGATCGCATGATGTGGATCTGAGAAGACGGGGGAGTTAGTGCGGAAAGGTCACAAGGTGTGACATTTGCACCCTGATGCTGGTTCTTCACTCACTTTTCAGTCACAGTTGTACGGTGGCCCTGAAGTGCAAACCTTTCACAAAACAAATTAACATTTCAGAAAAGACATTTTCAATTCACAAAACCAACGAACAAAACACGAAAAAAATTTACATTTCAGAAAACAAATGAACAAATCCTGAAATACTTACATTTAGTACAATCGACATTAACAATTCGTCCAACGGAAAGGGAACGCCCTAATGCTCTCTGGTTGACCCGGAAGTGATTACGTGAGCGGATCATTTCGAGTTCTTAATATCGAACATGGACAGCGACCGAGTCAGGTTTTGTCCCTTTTGTGGCACACAAATGAGCAGAATAACTCAATTTTCTCTACAATGTTTAATACATTATTTTGTGAATTTATACATTTGAGGATATGTTCACTGAATCTGACTTGAAGTCGGATATTGTCACTGTAGCTAGTTTGTACTTGTTATGGAACCCCACAAGCATTGATGGCCAGGTGCCTTTGGGTGTGGGAACACATCGTCCTCCAGATGTGCTCTGCTGTCATAAATATTTATAGTGTAAATAACTATAGTGGGCAGCACGGTGGCGCAGTGGGTACCGCTGTTGCCTCACAGCAAGAAGGTCCTTCGTTTCATTCTACCTGGGGTCTTTCTCTGTGAAGTCTGCATGTTCTCCCTGTGTCTGTGTGGGTTCTCTCTGGGTTATCTGGCTTTCTCCACCACCATAAACATGCAACTTGAATTAATTGGTCACTATAGAGATTATTCGAATGAATTAATGCGAGCATAAGTAGGTGTGTCTGTCTTTCTGTGTGGCCCTGCGATGAACTGGTGACTTTCCCAGAGTGTACCATGCCTCTCAACCGCAGTTTGCTGGGATAGGGTCCATCTTAACTCGTAACCCAGATTTGGTTAAGCAGCTGAAGACGAGATGATTATGATCGTCTCGTCTCCAAGAAGATGAATGAGTGAATATATAGTCCAGGGTTATAATAGTTTTGGATTTTTAATTATAGTTTAGTTTTAGTTAGTTTTGAATTTGTTTTCTCTAATTCAGTTAGTTTTAGTTAGTTTTTAGAGTGGATTTGTTAGTTTTTATTAGTTTTAGTTTTGTTTTTATTAGTTTAATTTAGTTATTATTAGTTTTAGTTTTTCATCCTTTCAGTTATTTGTCAGATGCAGGATTAAAATATAATAAAATAATACAACTCAACAAAAGATAACATATAAAACATTTATTCAGTAATTTTAAACAACCAACCGTAACAGTCCGCAGCATAGCTGCTAACGTGCTACAATCTCGGACCAGAGTTCAGCCACACTTTGTGATGAATATTTAATTTGCCGCTGATGATTTGCTCACAGCGTGGACGAGCTTTCTGGCTCTTGATATCAGCGAGTCAGTATTTGGGTACTTCAGGACAGCGTTCAGGGTGAGCTGAAGGGTGAGAGCCAGACATGGATCCTCTGGAACTTGTTGTTTTCTCCATCTGGCAGGTCAAGTTCTGAGCAAAAAGAACAAACAAATGTAAAACACACAAAGAAGAGTACAGTTTAATAATTATGTATTAATTAGGACTGTCTGTAATAACTCTTGTTTTTACAGCAGGGATAATAACGTTACTTGTTTCATGATATTTAATTTCTTACACTGTTAGCACCCTAAATTAGTTTCCCCAGGATAACCCATTTAATATTGTATATTTAAAATGAAGCCCAATATTAGATATGAAATCATGACATGACAATAACGATGATGTCAGTGTGACAATTATACATTTCAGGTTTTAGCAGATGGAGGCTCTAACATTTGTGAATGGCATTTTAGGTTTTGGATCCGAATGAGTAAAATAGAGCAAATAATTTATTTCCTCTCCTTTTGGGACTTTATGGGGTTTTAATATCAATTAAAGTTTACATCACTAATTACCGTATTTTCCGGATTATAAGTCGCAGTTTTTTTCGTAGTTTGGTCGGGGGTGCGACTTATAAATCGGAGCGACTTATATATGCTTTTTTTTACAAAATCTGTGAGCGCAGAGACAGTAGCCTACACATTTCTATAACAGGTGTTACAGGGAACTCTGTGACCCGTCAGAATCTGTCGCGGTTTCTGGAGGTTCAGAGTTATCTGTCACACCTGTTATCTAAAAACACAAATTAGAAGGGCTGAATGAAAATGTCGCCGAAAAGAAAGTCATATTCCGCGGCTTACAAGCTTCAGATAGTGAAATATGGAGCCGAAAACGGCAATCGAGCAGCAGAAAGAAAGTTTGGAGTGAGCGAAAAACTTGTAAGGGACTGGCGAAAAGCGGAGGTTACGCTTACTGAAATGAAGAAAACAAAGAAAGCTAATCGCGGGCGACAAGCTAGGTGGCCGCAGTTGGAGGAACAAGTTCACGCATGGGTGCTTGAACAACGTGCTGCTGGGAGAGGTTTGTCAACGGTGCAGTTGCGTCTCCGCGCCCAGGTGGTTGCCAAGGAGGTGAATATAAACGGCTTTGCGGGAGGACCTTCTTGGTGTTACCGCTTCATGCAACGCAAACGCCTCTCTATCAGAGCAAGGACGACACTGTCCCAAAAACTGCCAGCGGACTTTCAAGCCAAGGTTGACAGTTTCCGCGCGTTCATTGAAAAGCATGTAAGTGATCACAACGTGACACCGGATCATATTATTAACATGGACGAGGTCCCCCTCACTTTTGACATCCCCATGGGCCGAAGTGTTGCAGAGAAAGGGCAAAAAAGTGTGAATATCGTTACAACTGGTCATGAGAGATCACACTTCACAGTGGTGCTGGCATGTTGTGGAGACGGATCAAAACTGCCACCGATGGTCATTTTCAAACGAAAAACCATGCCAAAAATCCAATCCTCCTCAGTTGAAGTCGCCGTGAACGAGAAAGGGTGGATTGATCAAGAAATGATGAACTTGTGGCTTACAAAGTGCTACAATAAGCGACCGGACGGCTTCTTTAGAGCACGCAAAGCTCTGCTTGTGATGGATAGCATGAGAGCGCACATCACACCACAGTTAAAAAATAAATTAAAAGTTTTCAACTCCATACCTGCCATCATCCCTGGAGGCTTAACCAAAATACTCCAGCCACTTGATATCTCCGTGAATAGGAGCTTTAAGTCAGTTTTGCGTAACCTGTGGGAGCAGTGGATGACGGATGGAGAGCACAGCTTCACGGCAACCGGGAGAATGCGCCATGCAACTTTCCTGGAAGTCATTGAATGGATCGACAAAGCATGGGCTTCAGTGACAACCGTAACCATCCTGTCGGGATTCAGAAAGGCTGGAATAATTGGAACTGCAACTGACGACGAGTCTGATGTAAGCGACGTAGAAGAGGAAGCGGCGTCTTGTCTACCTGCCGAGTTGGGGGAGTTGTTCAAAAGTGACACCGAGGATGAAGATTTCCTTGGATTTCGTGATTCGGAGTAAAACCTGATATTTTGGTAAACTTGTTAGCATGTTCTTTGTGCTATATGTTGTTTGGTGTTGGATTTTATCAAATAAATTTTCCCCAAAAATGCGACTTATCCTCCAGTGCGACCTATATATGTTTTTTTCTTCTTAATTATGCATTTTTTGGCTGGTGCGACCTACAATCCGGAGCGACGTATAATCCAAAAAATACGGTAGTTACATTTTATATCAGCATAAAAGGTCAACAAGACTAATGTATTTGGGACTAGAACCACTCACCAACGTGTTCAGTGTCCTCGTCGTCCGTCTCTAATCCAATCCACGGTTCATCCAGACCATCTCCAGGGCCTCCTGGCTGAGGGGGGGCTCCATCAGGGGGGCTCCATCAGCGCGTCTTCTTCTCATGTCTCATTAATGCAGCAAGCCATGCCCCCCCCCCCCCCCC